>NW_007735649.1:52640-53835 GCF_000696425.1 Galeopterus variegatus
CCTAAGAAGAAACTAGGTAACCTGGGCCTAACCTGCTAGAGTATTAGCAGAGCCTAACTGACCTGGGGGAAGGGAAATACTCAACTCCATCTGACTCTAGCCATCAGTCTCACCTAAGGAGGGGGAGGAAAAAACCTTAGAAGCATTTGTGAAGTTCACAGTCCAGGGGCAAGGCTCACTAAAAGACTGAGACCTAATCATAGTACTATAGAATGCTTCCGCTGAACCTCCCCTCCCCCCACATCTTATTACCACATCACGGAAGGTCTATTTACAACAGTTCCTTTTACCCAGTACATAATTTCTGGCAATGAAAAAATTACAAGGCAAAAACACAGTTTGAAGAGATAGAGCAAGCATCAGAACCAGACTCAGATATGGCAGGGGTGTTGGAATTATCAGACCAGGAACTTAAAATAACTATGATATGTATGCTAAGGGTTCTAATAGATAAATTAGACAGCCTGCAAGAAAAGATGGGCAATGTAAGCAGAGAAATGGAAATTCTAAGAAAGAACCAAACAGAAATGCTGAAGATCAAAAACATTGTAACAGAAACGAAGCCTTTGATGGACTTATTAGTAGACTGGACATGGCTGAATAAAGAATCTCTGAGTTTGAGGATATCTCAATAGAAACCTCCAAGGGCTGGCCAGTTAGCTCAGTTGACTAGAGCACAGCCTTGTAACACTAAGGTCATGGGTTCAGATCTCTGTACTGGCCAGCTGCCAAAAAACAAAACAAAATAAACAAACAAAAAAACTCCAAAACAGAAAAGCAAAGAGAAAAATACTTTATAAAAACCAGAACAGAATATCCAAGAATTGTGGGACAGCTACAAAAGGTGTAACATACGTGTATTCATATTACCAGAAGGAAACTAAAGAAAGGAACAGAAGAAATATTTGAGACAATAATGATGGATAATTTCCCCATATTAATGTCAGACACCAACTCAAAGATCCAGGAAGCTCAGAATACCGACCAGGATAAATGCCAAAAGACTATACCTAGACATATCATATTCAAACTAGAGAAAATCAAAGATAAAACATTCTGAAAGAAACCAGAAGGAAAAAAAATATTACCTATAGAGAAGCAAAGATAAGAATTACAACTTCTCCTCAGAAACCATGCAAGCAAAAAGAGAGTGAGGTAAAATATTTAAAGTGTTCATGGAAACATGCCTCCTACC
>NW_007735649.1:54419-75010 GCF_000696425.1 Galeopterus variegatus
TGCAAGCAAAAAGAGAGTGAGGTAAAATATTTAAAGTGTTCATGGAAACATGCCTCCTACCACCCTAGAATTCTGTACCCTGAAAAATTATCCTTCAAAAATGAAGGAGAAATAAAGACTTTCTCAGACAAATAAAAGTTGAGGGAATTTGTTGCCAGTAGGCTTGCCTTGCAAGAAGTGTTAGAAGAAGTTCTTCAGAGAGAAGGAAAACAATACAGGCCAGAAAGTGAAATCTACATGAGGAAAGGAACAACACTGGAGAAGGAATAAGTGAGGGTAAAATAAAATCTTTTATTTTTCTTATACTTAATTGATCTAACAGAAAACAGTTTGTTCAAAATAACAACAGCAATGTATTTAATTGTGTATGTACATGTATACACATGTATATACATATGTACATACAGACATAAGCACGTATCTGTGTATGTACATGTGTGTATTATGCACATATGATTATGCATGCTTAAAGTGAAATGAATGACAGCAGTGATACAAGGGACAGAAAGGAGGAATTAGGACTATTTTGTTATTATAAGGTGCTTGTACTACCCATGGAGTTGCATAGTGTTATTTGAAAGTCGGCTTGGATTAGTTGGAAATGTATATTGCAAACCCTAGGGCACCTACTAAAAAAGGTTAAAAAAAAAAAAGGAAGTATGACTGATATTTTAAGAAAGGAGAAAAAAATGGAATCATACAAAATGTTCAGTTAAAACCACAAAAGGCAGGAGAAGAGTGAAAGACAAAAATAGGAACAAATAACAAGGGCAACAAATAGAAAACAATAACAAATATGGTAGATATTAATCCAACTATATCAATAATCATTTTGAGCATCCATTGATGTTGTAAATGCACCAATTAAAAGAAAGAGATTGTCATAATGGATGAAATAACAAGATCCAAATATATGTTGTCCTACAAGAAACCCACTTTAAATATAAAGGCACACATAGATTAAAAGCAAATGAATGTGGGAAGATATACCAAGCTTACACTACACTAATCAAAGGAAAGCAGGAATAGATATATTAACTTGAAACAGAGCAGACTTCAGAGCAAAGAAATTTATCAAGGATAAAGAGGGGCATTACCAAATGATAAAGCAGTAAATTCTCCAAGAGACATAAGAATCCTTAATGTATATGCACCTAACAACAGAGTGTCAAAAATATATGAGGCAAAACCTGATAGAATTGCAAAGAGAAATAAATGAATCTACTTATCATAGTTGGAGACTTCAACACCCCTCTATCATAAGTGGATAGATCCAGCAGGCAGAAAATCATTCTGGACACAGTTGAACTCAACAACACCATTAATCAACTGGATATAATGGACAGCTATAGACTAGTTCATCCAACAACAGCAAGATACACATTCTTCTCAAGCTCACATGGAACATTCAGAAATACAGACCACATTCTGGACCAAAAAACACACCTTAACTATCAAAAAAAAATAGAAAGCTTACAATATCTGATTTCAGAGCACAATGGAATTAAACTAGAAATCAATTCTTCTCAAGCTCACATGGAACATTCAGAAATACAGACCACATTCTGGACCAAAAAACACAGCTTAACTATCAAAAAAAAATAGAAAGCTTACAATATCTGATTTCAGAGCACAATGGAATTAAACTAGAAATCATTAACAGAAAGATAGCTGGAAAATACCAAAATAATTGGAGATTAAACAACACTTCTAAATAACACATGAATCCAAGAAGAAATCTCAATAGAAATTTTAAAATATTTTGAATTAAATGAGAATGAAAACACAGCTCATTAAAATTTGTGGGATGCTGTGAAAGCAGTAGTTAGAGGGAAATTTATGTCATTGAATGCATATATTAGAAAAGAAGAAAGCTCTGAAACCAATTATCTAAGCTTCTATATTAAGAAGGTAGAAAAAAAGCAAATTAAGTCCAAAGTAAGCAGCAGCAAAAAATAATAATAAAAATTAGAGCATAAAGCAATTGAGTTAAAAACAGGAAATCAATACAGAATATCAATAAAACAAAAAGCTTGTTCTTTGAAAAGATCAGTAAAATTGAAAAGCCTCTACCCAGGCTAACTGAAAATGTGGGGGTGGGGAGAGAGACTCAAATTTTAATATAAGAAATAAAAGGAGACATCACTTTAGACCCCATGGACATTAAAGTGATAAGAAAGGAATGTTTTGAACCACTCTATGACCACAAATTTGATAACCTGAACAAAACAGACCAGTTCCTTGAAAGACAATCTGCCAAAAATTCACACAAGAAGAAATAAACAATCTGAATAGGCCCATAGCTATTAAAGAATTTGAATCAGTAATTAATAACCTTCCGAAACAGAGAGCAACAGGCCCAGATGGGTTCACTGGTGAATTCTACCAAACATTAAGGGTAAAATGATACTAATTATCTACATTCTCTATCAGAAAATAGAAGGAGAGGGAATACTTCCTAACTCACTTTATGAAGCCAGAATTACTCTAATATCATAACCATACGAAGACTTTACAAGAACGGAAAATTACAGACTAATATCTCTCATGAACATGGATGCAAAATTCTCAACAAAATATTAGCAAATTGAATTCAACAGTGTATGAAAACAATGTTACACCATGCCCAAGTGGGATTTATCCCAGGTATGCAAGGCTGGTTCATCATTTGAAAATCAATTAATGTAATCCATTACATCATTAGGCTAAAGAAGAAAAATCACATGGTCATATTAGTAGATGCAGAAAAAGCATTTGACAAAATCCAACACCTATACATGATAAAACCTCTCAGTAACCTAGGAATAGAGGGGAACTTCCTCAACTTGATAAAGAATACCTACAAAAAAACCTGCAGCCAACATTATATTTAATGGTGAGAAACTAGAAGTTTTTCCATGAAGATCAAGAACAAGACAAGGGTGTCCCCTCTTACCCATGCTTTTCAACATCTTACTGGAAGTCCTTAATGCAAAAAGACCAAAAAAAAAAAAAAAAAAAAAAAAAAAAAAAAAAAAGAAAGAAAGAAAAAAAAGAAAAAGAAAAAGAAAAAAGAAATAAAAGGGATACAGATTAGGAAGAAAGAAGTAAAACTGTCTTTGTTTGACACAATCATCTATGTAGAACATCTGAGAGAATCAACCAAAAAAACCCCCAAAAACAGAAAGAAAAAAAAAACCCTCCTGGAACTAATAGGTGATCATAGCAAGGTTGCAGGATACAAAGTGAATATACAAAAGTTAATCACTTTCCTATATACCAGCAATGAACAAATGGAGTATGAAAGGAAAAGCACAATACCATTTAAATTGGCACCCCCAAAATGAAATATTTAGGTATAAATGTAACAAAATGTGTACAAGATTTATATGAGGAAAACTACAAAACTCCAATGAAAGAAATCTAAGAACTAAATAAATGGAGAGATATACCATGTTCATGGATAGGAAGACTCAATATTGTCAAGACAGCAGTTCTTTCCAACATGATTTATAAATTCAATGCAATCTCAGTCAAAATCCCAGAAAGTTATTTTGTGGATATTGACAAACTTATTTTAAAGTTTATATGGATGGGCAAAAGACCCAGAATAACCATACAATATTGAGGGAGAAGTACAAAGTTGGAAAACTGACACTGCCTGTCTTTAAGTCTTACTATAAAACTACAGTAATTGAGACAGTGTGGTATTACCAGCCAGCCACCAAAAAAATAAAAAAAGACAGAATGGTATCAGTGAAAAAATGGACAAATAGATCAATGGGACAGAGTACAGAGCCCAGAAATAGACCCACATAAATACAGTCAACTGATCTTTGATGAAGGCTCGAAAGCAAAACAATGGAGAAGACAGTCTCTTCAACAAATGGTGCTGGAACAAGTGAATGTCCACATGCAAAAGAATATTAACAATATAAATACAGACCTTACACTCTTCAATATGGATCACAGACATAAATGTAAAATTGTAAAACTCATAGAAGGTAACACAGAAAAAATTTAGGGGGGAAGTGGGAAGCGGGAGGGAGGAAAAGAAGGAATTGGTAAAGGGCCATGAAAATCAACTACATTGTATATTGATAAATTAAAAGAAAAAAGAGGGGCCGGCCCGGTGGTGCACTGCTACAGTGCACCGCTTGGGAGTGCGGAGGCGCTCCCGCCGAGCGTTCGGATCCCACATACAGACCGGTTCCCGCTCACTGGCTGAGTGAGGTGCGGGTGCAATGCCATGAAAATCAACTACATTGTATATTGATAAATTAAAAGAAAAAAGAGGGGCCGGCCCGGTGGTGCACTGCTACAGTGCACCGCTTGGGAGTGCGGAGGCACTCCCGCCGAGGGTTCGGATCCCACATACAGACCGGTTCGCACTCACTGGCTGAGCGAGGTGCGGGTGCAACGCCGAGGGCTGTGATCCCGTTGCCGGTCCCGGTCCGGTACGGGCACGACACTGAGGGTTGCAATCCGTTGCCGGACACAAAAAAAGACAAAAAGGAAAAAAAAAAAAAAAGAAAAAAGAAAAATATCTAGATAGTTGCGATCCGTTGCCGGACACGAAAAAAGACAAAAAGGAAAAAAAAAAAAAAAAGAAAAAAGAAAAATATCTAGATAACCCTGGGTTTGTTAATGACTTTTTAGATATAACACTAAGGGCATGATTGATGAAAGAAAGCATTGATATGTTGGACTTCATTAAAGTTAAAAAGTTCTATTCTGTGAGTGACACTGTCCAAAAAAATGAAAAGACAAGTCACAGACTGGGAGAAAATATTTGCAAAAGACATGCCTGGTAAAGAACTGTTATTCAAAATATAAAAGCTTAAAAGAACTCTTAAAACTCAAAAATGAGAAGACAACCTGATTAAAAATCAGGTCAAAGACCTGAACAGACACTTCATCAAAGAAGATATACAGATGGCAAATAAGCACATGAAAAGATGCTCCACATCATATGTCATCAGAGAAATGCAAATAAAAACAACAATAATATACCACTACACACCTATTAGAATCACCAGAATCCAGGACACTGACAACACCAAATGCTGGTGAGGATGTGAAGCCACAGAAACTCTCATTCATTGCTGGTAGGAAGGCAAAGTGGTACAGCCACTTTGGAAGACAGTTTGGCAATTTCTTATAAAAGTAAACATACTCTTGCCATATGATCCAGCAATCACACTCCTTGGTATTTACCCAAAGGAGTTGAAAACTCATGTCTACACAAGAACCTGCACGGCTATTTATAGCAGCTTTATCATAAGTGCCCAAACTTGGAAGCAACTAAGATGTCCTTCAATGGGTGAATGGATAAACAAACTATGGTACATCCAGAAAATGGAATATTATTCAGCACTAAAAAGAAATGAGCTATCAAGCCATGAAAAGACATAGAGGAGCCTTAAATGCATATTACTAAGTGAAAGAAGCCCAGTCTGAAAAGACTACGTACTGTGGGATTCCAATTATATGACATTCTGAAAAAGGAAACATTGTGGAGGCAGTGAAAGATCAGTGGTTGCCAGGGTTTGGAGGGAGAGAAGGATGAATAAGCAGAGTACAGGGGATTTTCAGGGCAGTGAAACTACTCTGTGTGACACTACAATGGTGGATAAATGCTATTATACATTTGTCCAAACCCATAGAATGTACAACACCAAGAGTGAACCCTAATGTAAACTATGGCCTTTGGTGATAATGATGTGTCAGAGTTGGTCCATCAATTTTAATAAATCTACCACTGTGGTGGGGGATGTTGACAGTGGGGGAGAGGCAGTGGGGTGGGGGCCAGGAGGTCTATGGGAAATATTTGAAACCTCTGTCCAATTTTGCTGTGAATTTAAAACTGTTCTAAAAAATAATGCCTATTAAAATAGATGGGCTTATACTATATACTATATTCTGTACTTTCGTATCCTTTTTATTTCTTAATATACCTTAGAAGATTTTCCATGACAACATATACAATTGTGAGCCATTCATTTCAATGGCTTAGTAGTATTCCATAACATGGATACACCATAACTTATTTAACCAGTTCCTTCTTAATAGACATACGTTTTCAGTCCTTTATTATAAAGATGCTGGTGCAGTGAACACCTTGGTATGCATCCTTTGTGTACATGCACAAGTATAGCCACAGGATAAAATTGAGTCAAGGGGTCAGTGTGTTTACAAGAATGCACATGCCAGTTCAGACTCCACAACCAGTGAGGTGTACCACCATTACAGTTGATGATGATGACCGCTTAGTCTTTCTCATGGCCTTGAGAAGTAGATATCACCATCCTACGGTTACAAAACAGAAGTTTAGAGAGGTAAAGCCACTTGCCCTGTGACACAGTTTTTCCCAATAAATACACATTATACAAAATTCAAACATAATATTATTCTATCAGTTAGGATTAGGTTTGGCTGCATGTGATAAGAAAACCCCAAATAATTGTGGCTTAACAACCCAAGGTTCTAGTCCCTTATGTTAAACAAATGTCCAGAACTGGTATGATAACTCCTGAGGTCATTAGCAACTTCTAGCTCTCTGCTCTGTCACTCCGGGGTTATGACTCTATCCTCATTGTTGAAGATGGCTGCTAGATCCCTAGCCATCACATCTGCATTCCAGGCAGCAGGATGGAGAAAGGAATGAAGAAAAAGGGGCAAAGAGCACACTCTGGCATCCTTATAAATCTGTTTATGGGAAGTTGTTTCCTTGAAGCCATGCAACACATCTGTGTGACTTTTAGCCATGTGGCCATATCTAGCTGCAAGGGAGGTTGGAAAGTGCAGTCTTTATTCTCTATAGTCATGTTCTTACCTAAAAGTTGGAGCTTCTAATATTAAGAAGGAATGAACAGCTATTGTAGTAAATTATTTGTCTCTGTCATGGTTACACGGTAAAAAAATAAGCTTAACTCCTTCCCTGGGCAGCCACTGCTGGCATTTCTTGAATATCTGAAAAAAGCCATGTCTCTTTTGCCCAAGATTTTTTTCCCACTCTGCCAAAAGTCACTGTGTCCTGTCCCTACTCCACCCTTAGAAATATGCCATGCCACTTCTTATCTCTCGTTTGATTCTAGCAAAAGCTCTATGAAATGGGTAGGGCAGATGTCGTAACCCTCATTTTACAGGTGAAGAAACTGAGGCCCAGAGAGGTAAACTGACTTTGCCTAAAATCGTAGTGTAAAGGATAAAGCTGATCTTTCTATGGGGGCAGGACAAGGTAGGATGTGTTTCCCAAATATAGGACACATGCAAGATGGTATCAGGCAGCCAGTGGTGAATACATTTCCAATTCCTTTCATAACTTGAAAGAGGAAGTCTTAATTTGGTGCTAATATGTCTTTAACTCCTCTCACACTAATAGGTCTTTGAAACAAAAAGGGATTAGCCCTCAGGCTCAGAGCATTTGGCAGGCAAAAGTATCTACTAGAATCTAAAAACATTGTTTTGGCTTCATTATATTTATAGTGTCTTTCTACTTATGGCAAATGATCCTGGTTTCCTTTTCTTTGAAAGCGACTTAAATTTAAATCTGTGTTAAAAAGCAAATTTATTCAGAGAAAAACATTAAGGTCCTATCTGCATACAGATCTCACCACTTACTAGCTTGTGACATTGGATCAGATACTTGATTCCTCTGAGCCTCAGTTTCCCCATCTCTAAAATAAGGGTGATATTTTTTCCCACCTCATAGTTTTTTAATAGGATTAAATGAGACAATGAATGTCAGGATCTTAGCACCCTGACACATAGTTAAGCACTCAATGCTATTTTTTTAAACATTATTATCACATTATTTAATAATACTAATATTATTCATCTTAGTTTTGTCATAACACCTCCTGGTTGATTGGAGAAGGGAAAGTCAAGGGACTTTGGGGCAACTGGTTGGAGAGAGTCCATTCTAGGGCTCCTGTCCCTACACCAGTGATTTTAAATCAGGGATAATACCCTTATCCCCCCCAGGAGACATCTGGCCATGTCTGGAGACATTTAAAAAAATTATTACGACTGGGAGTGGTAGTGCCACTAGCTTCTGGTGGGTAGAGGCCAAAGATGGTGCTAAATATCCCACAATGCACAGGATGGCCCCCTGCCATGAAGAATCATCCAGCCTGAATGTCAAAAACACTGAGGTTGAGAAACCTTGCCCCACTCTGCACCCTGCACCTGTGTCTGTGCCTCAGCAGCAGCTAGCTCTTCAGTCAGCTCATTATTTCCAAAAGAGACTTGAACTTGGAACCCAAAGACCACAGCCTCAGTTTCCTCATCTAGCAAATGGGAATGCTGAAGCCTGACTTGTCTGTATTCATTCCATCTCCTGATGGTTGAGCCTCTTGGGCACTTCCCTGGCCTAGGCTGTCCGTATTGGTCTCTTCCTCTCTTCCCTCAGGTCCAAGGAAACCTGTCTGATTGGCTTTTCTCCATTGGTTTGACTTCTGGGTGTTTCTCCCTGCAGAGCAAAGGAGGCAAAGTGAATGACCCAGCCTTTTCTGCCCACCCCGGTTATTCTGGGTCTCAGCTCCTGGTTTGTTTACTTTGAAGCAGTCCTTCACTTGGATAACTATTCTACTTGTGTGTTGACTTGTTGATTTTCTATCTCCCCATATGCCTCTGCTCCCATGCCTGCCTGTGTCCCGAGCACACTGCACAGTGCCTGGCACATAATAGGCACTCATACATTTATTTGTGGAATGTACCAAGGGAGAGGCCAAGAGAGAGGATAGGGTGAGGGGATAGACATAGAGAAGGGAGAAAAGACAGAGAAGGAATAGAGAAGAGGAGGGGTATTGAACAGATGTTAAATGCTGAGAGACCTAAACAGAAAAAGGAAAAGGAAGGGTCGAGACTGAGACTTAAGCACAGTATAGGGGTGTGTGTGTGTGTGTGTGTGTGTGTGTGTGTGTGTGTGTGTGTGTGTGAGAGAGAGAGAGAGACAGAGAGAGAGAGAGAGAGAGAGGTAGAGAGAGATAAGAGAGGCAGAGAGAGACAGAGGGAGAGAGAGAGACAGAGACAGAGAGAAAGGGGGGAGGGAGGGAGGGAGAGAGGCAAAGAAAGACGAATACAGGAGAGGTACCCTGAGGACTAGGTGGGCACGCGGACAATGGGCAGAGCTGACCACCACCCCAACTCTGTCATCACTGTCATGTAAAACCCAGGTTAAGTACCCCGAGGGCCTGGAGTGGGGTCAAGGGCCTCACAGCTCCAACCAGAGCCCTGTGGAACCTTTGCGTCTCAGACACAGTAGCCCAGATGCTGGTGGGAACAACAGACAGTAAGAGGGAAACATCAAGCCAGCAGACAAAGTCATAGCTCCACAGAAGGTGAAACCCGGGGCCAGATCTGGATTTCCTCTGGCTATTTGCCTAACTCCAGCTGGAACTGACCTTGGCTTGGGGGGAAGGGGAAAATAGCAAAAGAAAATCTGCTTGACCAAGTAGGACAGGCTGGATTCCTAGGAGAAACAAATTCAGTTAATAATAAGATAAGATTAGAGTTGATTAAACATATACTCCCTTAGGCTAAAACTTGATTTGAAGGTCAGGATGTTTGTTCCTTAACCGAATGCCTTAAGGCTTAATATAACATCTGTAATACCAATCTCAAGTTGTCTTCACCGAACACCTGCTGCTACAAACCTGCTTTGAAGTTTGTACACTTCCAGACTTGAAGGAGACAAGGAGGACCTTAGCCAGGATGCCAGAAATAATTACACAGACACTCACATGCTTCCTGAGACCCTCTACCCCAATCCCTGCCCTATAAATATCTGTGATTTTAAGTTCTCAGGAAGTCCAGGGTCTTAAAGCTCTTTTAGCTACCATGGCTCCTTTGAAAGGCCATTTAAATAAATGCTAACTTTCAACATGGCAAACTTTGGTGCGAGAGACTTCTTAGTCCTTTGAGTGGTGGGTGAGGAACCCCTTTCAGTTTGGTAACAAAGGGAAGACCATGCCTCCACATTTGCTCACTTAAGCTGGGTGGCTCTGATTGGCTGTTGCCAGAGGGAGGCAATGTGCTGATTGGCTCAGGCTTGGGTCACTGGCACCAGGCTAAGTGCTGGGAAAAAGCCCACCCAGACCACCTGGGCTGGAATTGGAAGAGATGGGTTGTTAGACACAAAGGGTGTGGATGCTAATGAGGGAACCATTTTGAAGTCCCTTCTTGGCCTGCCCCTTCTTCCTTTCTCTCTCTGTCTGTCTCTCCTCACCTGAAACCAACGCCCCCCCTTCATTATTTCCTTATTTGTGTAATATTTTTACTGTTATGACTAGCTTTAATAACAACAGCTGACATTTCTCAGGGACTTACTGTGACAAGCACTTTACAGTTGCTTCCTCCTATAATCTTTACAATCACTTGGTGATACCATCATTAGCCCCGTTTGACAGATGAGGAAACTGAGGCTTAAAGATGAAGGAACTGGCTCAAGGTCACTGAGCCAGGATTTGAGTCCCAGCCTTCTTAACCACTTTGCCATAAAGCACCTCTTCCTCACTATACTGCAAACTCCACGAGGCTAGAATATGAAGGGTCTTCAAAAAGTTCATGGGGGTTGGCCAATTAGCTCAGTCAGTGCTGATAACCCCAAGGTCAAGGTCCAGGGTTCAATCCCTCTACCAGCTGGCTGCCCCCCTACCCCCCAAAAAAGTTAATGGAAAATTCATATTATTAATTCTACTTTTCCACAAACTTTTCAAAGTACCCTGTTACAAGTACTTCCCCCTGCCCCGGGCCTGGTCTACTGCATGGCACCCAGTGGGCCGTCAAGAAACACTACCTGAGTGAGTGCCTGACACTGAGTGAAGTGTCTTACAAGCAGTACTTCATTTAATCCTGGCCACCACGCTGTGAGGTAAGTACTGTGGTTTCTATTGCACAGACAGAAACAGGCCCGTTCAGAGTCAGTGGCACCCCCCCAGGGTCCTACCGCCGAGTAAGTGGAAGAACTAGGTTAAACCCTGTCCTTCGCACTCCACAGTCTGTTCACTTAGCACAGCACTCCACCGCTTGAGTGAGAACGAATTTCCAACATCTTGAAGGAAAGGAAAATGGCACCCAATAAACACATTTGTTGAACGAATGACAACAAAGTAAAAAAACGATGGCCAACATGCTAGAAGGAGCTGAAGGCGGTGGCTGTGGTTTGCTATTTTCTCATATTTCCTGGAAGGCTTCCTGGAGGAGGAGCTGATTTGATGGGGGAGGGAGAGGGCATTGAGGTTCTAGAAAGTTTCTGCTCCCCGAGGCGGGAGGCCCTCGTCCCTGTCTCTTGTCTCTCTGGCAGCCACTGGAAGCGGTTAACAAGCACTCAGCTGGGATGATGGGCGGAGGGGCGTGCTGGCAGCCAGTGCGAGGAGGGCTTCTGGTGTCCTGAGACCGGAGCATAACGACCCCTTCTCTCTTCCTTCCTGCCCCGGCGGTGGGCCCTGCGCTCGCGCCCCTCAGCGCTGTGCCTCGTCCTGGGCTGCATGATCTTCCCCGACGGCTGGGACGCCGAGACCATCCGGGACATGTGCGGGGCCAAGACAGGGAAGTACTCCCTGGGGGACTGTTCGGTGCGCTGGGCCTACATCCTGGCCATCATCGGCATCCTCAACGCCCTCATCCTCTCCTTCCTCGCCTTCGTGCTGGGCAACCGGCAAACAGACCTGCTGCAGGAGGAGCTGAAGCAGGGGAACAAAGGCGAGTGCACGCGCGGGCGCGGGGCGCGGGTGCGTTCCGCACACGTGGGAGAACATCTTGCAAAGGTGGCCTTATCCCTCAGGTCTGCTCATTGACCCAGCAGACCCACCTCGCGGTAAAAAACCCGTGAGAAATGTGCAAGAGTGCTGGTGGCAGCGGTTTCATAAGAGCAAACAACTAGAAACAACCTAAATGGCCATCGACAGGAGGATAGATAGATTAATTGTGGTATATTCACATCACTGCGTAGTTCTCAGCTGTGACAATGGACGCCCTTCAGTTCTGTGTGGCGGAATGGATGCGTCTTGGCAACATAATATTGAGAAAGGTAAAAAAGATCAAGTTCCAGAGATGACAGAGTGACATTTTTATTGAGCTCAAAACCAAGAAAAACTAAGCGTGTTGTTTAAACATATATGCATTTATGGTAGTACCATATATATATATATACATGCACATATAAGAAACAGGGAAGAAATGATTAAAACAGAAAAGGCAGGATAATGGTCACCTGTGGTTGGGATGAAAGGAGGAAGCCTGGGCACAAGCCAAAGGCAGGTGGGGATGTGCACGTTACTGCAGTGTTATAGTTCTGGACTGGTGAGTTCACAGGTGTTTATTACAGTATGCTTTATGATTAGTATTATCAAATAAGGTTAAAATACAATAAAGAAATATTTTATACCTAAGGCCAGAGCCTCTGGAATAACGGCCGTTATCAGACCCTTTCCTATGCATGTACAAACATTACAACAGAAGATGAAGGAACTGTAGTTTATTTAATTATTCTTTCAGGGGCTGTTAGGGAGGGTTCCAGTTTTTTACTATAACTGACAATGCCTAATGAACATCTTCGTAGTGCCTTCTCTACACATGTGCGAGTGTTTTCTTGGTGCCTTTCCAGAAGTGGAATTGTGTGCTTCAGATTGTAATGCTAGTGCCAGATCGATTTCCAAAGGGGTGGTACCCAGCAGTCCTCTGACCCAGAGGCCGACCCTTCCCCAAGAGCAAGGGGACACGCTGCACTGGTGGACGCTTGTCTGTCTGGGCGTGCGCTCTTTACTTTGAGAAATGAGAGTAGTGATGTTCATAGTCACACCCTTCTTGAGCTGTTGGTATGTGCTGGGTCTGTGTTTAGCACTTACATTAATTATATTCATCTCCTGGAGTCTCTCCTCACCTATACAATGGGAATAACAGCAGTGAGGATCAAGTGAAATTAACATATGCACTGTGTTATCTCATTTGGCAGGAGGTAGTTTAGTGTTGTGATTAAACTCTTGGACTGTGGAAGCAGATTGTCTGTATTGGAAGCAGGTTGAGCTTAGAAACTACTTAACCTTCAGCTTCAGTTTCCTGCATTTCATAAAATGAGGGTGATGAGAATTGTACACCTCCCAGGGCTGTCATGTGAGGTAGAAAGAATGATTGTGCTTGTGAAGTGGCAGGCAGGGTCTGCCACGTGGTGAATGCTCTGTCAAAGCTGTCAATCCTCACAACTCCCGACCTGCATTTCATAAAATGAGGGTGATGAGAATTGTACACCTCCCAGGGCTGTCATGTGAGGTAAAAAGAATGATTGTGCTTGTGAAGTGGCAGGCAGGGTCTGCCACGTGGTGAATGCTCTGTCAAAGCTGTCAATCCTCACAACTCCCCATGAGGCAGGTATCACCACCACAAGTGAGAAAGCAAGCCCAGGTTCAGAGAGCTTGAGTAACTTGCCGGAGGTCATTTAAGTGGTGGAGTCAGGATTTGAGCCCAGGTCCAAGTCCAAAGCCCAAGCTCTTGCCTGCTATCACACTGCCTGTCTCATCCTGGTGAGGCCAGAGATTTCCTGTCCCAGTGTCTCCTGGGTTGCTGGTTTGCTAACCGGTCCTCAGAAGCTCCTTCTGATAGAGACTCTTAGACCAGGTGGTTTCTGTGGTTCCTGGTGTGGGGTCAGGGCCTGCCCTCTGGTGGCAACTTCCAGAAGTGCAAGACTTTGGGGAAGTGACAGGTGAGGTGGGCCCACCGGGGGTTCCTGCCACCCTCCCTAAAGCCACCTAACAACTCAGTGTTATAAGTGATGGAAGGGAGAAAGTTGCCTTCTTTCAGCGCCTGGGGATCTCCATCCCTTATGGAGAGTTTGCAGTGAGTGAGCCTCGTAGTTCAGTTCTGAGCCAAAGACCTCTGGAACAAAACTAAAAAATAAAATTGCCATTATTTCCAGCATTTACTATGTGCCAAACATTGTGCCAAGTCCTTGGCTGACATTATTTGTCTCTTTTTGACCCTTCAGAATTGCCCTGTGACATAGGCTATTATCCCCGTTTTACAGATAAGGATGTCCGGCCGGTTAGCTCAGTTGGTTAGAGCACAGCCTTATAACACCAAGGTCATGGGTTTGAATCCCTGTATTGGGACAAGCCACCAAAAAAAGATGAGGAAATCGGGGCTTGGAGAGGACCAGTGGCTTGCTCAAGGCCATGCTGCTAGTCAGAGGCTTGGTTGGGATTCCAGAGCCTGTGCAGTTCACCTGTCTGTCCACATTTGCCCTGGGGAGTGGCTGAGGGGAACTCTAATGCCTGGGTGGTCTCTGACTTTCTCCAATTCTCTCTCTCTCTCTCTCTCTCTTAGATTTTGTGGGCACTACAGTAAGCTCCGTGTTACGGCCAGGGGGTGATGTCTCTGGATGGGGAGTCCTCCCCTGCCCTGTCGCTCACTCACAGGGACCCTGAAGGCCAGGATCACAGCCCAGGAATTGACCTGACCTCAGCTTGTCCTGTCTCCTGCCCTCTCATCCCTCCATTCAAGCTCCGAGGGAAGACCCCAATCTCAGACTGACTTCTCACCTCCCGCTGGCCTGCGAGCTCCAGGCTTTGATGAGAGAATGGGGCCAGGATGCAGCTGGGGGGAGGGGAGAGGCGCTCCAGATGCTGGGAGGGCCTGATTCTGGCTCCTACCTCAATTTTACCTAAGGGAGCCGGAATCCCCCAGTTGCTTGGGCTTCTTCTTCTCCTCTCTGGCCTGGCTTGGAGGCCCCAACTCCCCAGGCCCCCTCAGACTGGAGGGCTGTGGCTTGGCTGTATCCTTACCTCCTCTGGTCCCTGCCACCTACAGAAATGTATTCAAGACACTGCCCCACAGGGGGCCGGACTCTTTCCTACTTTTTTTTGCCCTTGATGGTTCCACCACATCTGCCACAGAGCTCCAGGTGCCACCAGCCTCCCCAGGGCCTCCTCTGCCCCCGCTCCAGCCTGCTCGCAGCTCTCCCAAAGGAATCTGAGCTGCGCAGAGGGAGAAAGCACAGGGCCTCCCTGTCCACCGCTGCCTGGGCCCCGCTCAGCCCAGAGCCTGAGAAAAGACATTCAGGCTCTGGAGGCTGCAGGAGGTGGCCCCTGATCTCGGCAGCTGGAGCTTGGGAGCTGCGCAGACTGGGCTGGCCTGGCCTCCTCTCTGCTGGGATGTGTCACCGTGACTGGACCCTTGACCCTGGCCTGTTTTGTACAGCACAGACTTCTTGGCCCTGTTGTCAGTGTTGGGGGTGTGGAGGGGGCCCAAAGGTGGGGAATTAGGGGATGCACCACCCCTTCTGTCCTTTCTCACATCCTCCACACCCTGGCATCTGCCAAGGGCAGAGACTGTCTTGCCTCTTTGATACTTTTCTGCATAACTTGAACTTGCAGGTCACCTCTGAACAGGGTACCCCTGTCCTCCCACCCCCAGGCCTTGTCACCTGTCCCTGCCGCCTTCTCCTCCTTTCCCTCTACTCTCCTTGTGATATGCCCAGGGTCTGCAGCCTGACGGGCAGAGCTTAGAGCCGGGGCACGAGTGTGTGCGTGTGCGAGTGTGCGCGTGCGTGTGCGAGGGTGCGTGTGCGTGTGTGTGTGTGTGCGCATGTGAGTATGTGCGTGGGGGGCAGATGAGAAGTATTCTCTCCCCCTCTCCTCCCACTGTGGGGGTATCTCCTTCCCCTTTAGCAGGGAGCAGGTGAGGAAGACTCCAGGTGTTTTTTGAACACCCCTCGTTACCTTGTGGATTTGGCGGCAGAGCCATCCAGCCCTGGTTGTCCCCACCCGGGGACAACTCGTGAGCGCGCCTAGTCGAGGGGCGGCAGGCCGGCTTCATGCACGGCGCCTCCTCCTGGCTGCCGGGTCCGCGGCTGCACCGGAGCGCGGCGCCCCCTGCAGGCTCAATGGGGAAGCGTGTCGTTATCCTGTAGTTCCGGGGGCCTCAGCCAGAGCGGGGAGGCAGCCTGAGTGCCACGTATTTGCCCACCTTGTGTTCATTCCCACAGGACTTGGACCTGAGAGTTAGCATTGCCGAGAAAGACCCTAGAAAGTCTTTGCCTGGCTCCCCCATCTGGACCCTAAGCGGATCAGACACTGGGTCCTGGTAGGACTCCTGACGCCAGGACCTTACCAAGCCCTGACCCCACCTCCTCCGCTGGCTCCCCTTGGGCAGTCACCGCCCCCATCTCTGGCCCCAGCACTGTGCTCCCCTCTCCTGTCCCCAGCAAGCCCCTCCCTGCAGCCACGCCGCTGGGGGTGGGGCTGTACAGCAGGATCCGTGTGACATGGGGGGTGAGGGGAACCTCATGGCGGGGCGGGCAGGAGTGAGTTCCTCCAAGACACAAACCAAAGCCCAGTGTCGGATGGGGAGGGGCCAGGAGAAGTGATCAGGAATGGGGAGAGCACAGAGTGGGGACAGAGAGGAGGCCGGGAGGAGGAGAGGTACAGAGAGACCGAAGAGGGGCAGATGGAGGAAGGAGAGAGGAAGAGAGACAGAGGGGACCATGAGGGACAGAGAACATGGCAGGGGGGTTGGGCGATGGATGGAAAGATTGAAAAAGGACTAGGACTGGGGGAGCAGTGACAGGAGAGGGGGTTTGGGGAAGGGCGGCAAGACTGGGATGCAGAGAGAAGGGAAGGAGAGACAGAGCCTGAGCACTTGTTCCGCCAAGGACACCTACCGTCCAAGGGGCCACCAGACCCCTGTGCCCTGGTGGAGAGGTTACAGCTGACCCCCTCAGAGACCAAAGGCTGGAGGCCCAGGGCACAGGCAGCCGAGACACCATCCCTTCGTGGAGGCTTGGGGTGGGGGACCCACAAAGGAGGGCAGAGGGGAACCGAGTCCAGACTGTGGTAGGAGTGGGTGAGGTACAGAAGAGGGGGGCCAGTTTCCTTTGGGGCCACTGGACAATGTTCCCATGCCCCCTGCCCCTAACCCCAGCCAGTCGCTGCCCTGGCAAGTAAGGAGCAGCCTGGAGATACAACAACTAGTTTGGGGTTAGGGAAGCGGGGTTGGGTGGGCTGAAGTCTGAGGTACTCCCAGAGTAACACAGGGAAGGAACAGAGGTTGGAGTGGGGACCAAACTGTAGCCTGGCCCCTGAGGGGTCAGCAGAGGTGGGAACAGAGGGGGTAACAGGCACTTCAGCCAGGGGCCCCGGGTGAGGCTTTCCCCGGGGCGATGCAGACACCATGGGAAGGTTCGCCTTCACCCGAGGCACGTAATTTGGCTTTAGCCTTCAGGAAGTGGTCAGCAGAGAAGGTCAGCATCTCTGTTCTGACCCCAGGAAGGCCTCTTAGGCTCTAAACTGGAGCCTTCTGGCTCTAGGTCCCTGGAAGAAATCCTCCAGGAGCAACTGTGACTGGATCGGGGAGGATCTGGCACTACCCACTTTCCTCTGCCCTGGTGTGGGGACTCTTTCAGGAGAGGCCAAATCAGCCACCACCTAGACATGGTTCAGTCTCTGGTCCATAGCACTGGTCAGTAAAGTCCTTCTGGGCCTCGGGGATGTGAAAAAGTTCCTCACTGGGGGCCAGTACCATGGAGGAAAACTTTTCCTGAGGGAGTGAAGAATGTGGGTAGGATCAAGATTCTTTTCATCCTGGAATAGCTGAGAAGATGAGAGCTTGTAGACAAGCCTGTTTGGAAAGATTCTCTGGCCTTTTGAGATTCCTGCTTGGGCGTAGGGAGAATCACCCTTCTCCAGCTTCCAGTGTGAACAGAGAAAAGGAAATGCTCTCTTTGGAGAAGGTGGGATCTTCCCAGCACAAGAATCTTCTGCAGGCCCCTGCCTGGCTCAGGGCCAGGCTTTGGGGGGGACTGGTGTTTCCTGAGAAGGGAGTGAGGGAGCCACAGTACTTCCCAGAGCTCTGCCTGGCAGTCCTTTGAGGGCCTGTGCTGTGTGTTGTTAGGATAGTTTGGTGTTGTCTACACCCCATTAGTAAGTTCTGTCTGAATGTGTCCTCGCTGTTCGTTGTCCAATTTGGTAACATTTATTTTGGTCCTGACCCCTTCTGCTGCTGCTGGATTTGAGCTTCAGTGCAGGTGGAATGACGTTCAAATAAAGAAATGCTTTATATCACCCATGCTGGCTGCTGCTTCTCTGAGTCAGTCCCCATGGGATCAAGAGGGGTGAGATTCAACCTGACCTCTTGTATCAGGTTTGACTGCGTATTAACAGAGTCCTACTACTGTGGTTTAACGAGACAGTTTATTTTACTTTCACATTTAAAAAAAAAAAAAAAAAACAAGTCTGGAGGTAGCCGGAGCATGACTGATATGGCCTACAATGTTATCAGGAACCCAGACTCCTATCTTTCTGCACAGCCATTTTCAATCCTGGCTTCCATCCTCAGGAACACCTCATGGCCCAAGACGGCTGCTAGAGCTCCAGTCACCTGGTCTACATTTCACTGGAGGAAACTTCTGGAAATCCCATGGGACTGAGTCGCACAGCACAGGTAGCTGTAAAGGAGGCTGAAAATGTAGTCTGTTGACTGGGCACATTGTCAACCTAAATAAAATTGGGGTTCTGTTAGAAAGGAGAGAATGAATGGAGAGGGTAGTCAGCAGTCTCTGCACACTCCTGACAGCGCGGTTTGACTTTGGACTTAAGACTCTGACTAAAGCAAACAAGCATCACACTCTTCTGCCTGTGTGTACTTGGATAAGTCACTTCACCTCTCTCTAAATCCCCGCTGAATAAATGGGGATAACAGTGGTGACTATCTCACAGGGAAGTTGTAAGGAACAAGGATGGAATTTATGAGAATTGCTCAGCACAGCATCTGGTACATTGTAATGTACCCATATGGTAGCCTCATTGACTATAATTTTTGCCCTTGGGAGATGAATCTTCATTCAACACATTTTTTCTTTCTAGCAAGCCTGATCATGGTTGATGTTCAACACATTTTCAGCACTTAGTGTACGCTAAGCACTTAAGCCAGAAAAAAATGAACAGAACAGAGACCCTATCTTAAGGGTAAGTCTGATTGGGAAGATAGATGAACATGTAAAAATAATGTATAATTTGCTAAGTGCAGGGTGTCATGGGGGCTCTGGGTAGGGACACCTTCCATGGTGTTTGGTGGGGTGGGCAGAGTAGGGGAAGGTTTTAATGGGGGAAGGGGAGGAGTTAGGCAGGCAAGGGTCAGGAAGGCCATTCACGGAATAGAAGGCACCTTGAGGAAGGAGACCGAGGCAAGAAGCAGAATTGTAGGGGCAGAGAACCAAAAGCCACTTAGCAATGCTGAAGTGTAGAGTGTGAGGCAGGGAGGGGTAAGAGGGGGGTCTGGAGAGACAGGCAAGGGCCACATCGTGAAAAAGCTCAGAGGCTGTGTATAGGGATCGGACATAAGAGCAATGGGGACCACAGAAGGATTTTAATCAGGAGAGGGACACAATTAGATTTGCATTTTAGAAACATCACTTGGGTTGTGGTGTTAGGGGGCTGAGTTAAAGGGGGACAATTTCAATGACAGGGAAATGAGAAGCCTGCCTGAAGCAAGGTGATGGCAGTGGTTCTTTAGAGAAGTAAGAAGTTCGATAATCAGGACGTAGAACTGAGGACACTTGGTAACCAATTGATTGTGTGGATGGGGATAGACTGGCCTTAAGGAAGACAGTTACATTTTTTGCTTGGGACACTAGAAAGATTTGCCAATATGGCAGGGGATCAGGATGATCAGTTCAGGGCTGGCTGGTTAGTCCAGTTATTTAGAGCACGTTGTTATAACACCAAGGTCAAAGGTTCGGATCCCTGTACAGGCCAGCTGCCAAAAAATAAACAATCCCCCACCACCAAAACAAAGATGATCAGTTCAGTTTGAGATGTGCTGGGTTTAAGATCTATGTGCAACACCTTGGTGGAGTGTCCAGAGGACAGTTGCCTTATATAGATTTGGGAGCACAAGAGAAAAATCTGGGTCAAAAATGTCAGCTACAGGTAATGGTTGAAATCAGAAGCATAGATGAGCCTGCTCAGGGTGACTGTCTAGTGTGAAAAGAGCACGGGGCCATGGAACACTGGCAAACACCACAACATCAAGGACAGCCAGAGGAATGGAAGTCCACAGAGGAGAGGACAATGGAGAGAGAGCCAGAGGGCTGTAAGGAGAACTTAGTGTGGTGTTACAGAAACCGAGGACTTAAAGTTCAAGGAGAAGGTCAACTGGTCAGATGGAGCAGAGAGGTTCAGTATAAGGGACTGAAAAATGTGTCCACGGGATTTGGGAACAAGGAGGTCACCAGTGAACTTGGTAAGAACATGTCAGGAGTGTGGGGAGAGCACAATTGATGTCTGCTTGGTGGGGGAGAGAGTGGGAGGAGACTGAGTGGAGATGACGATTTGAAGTGCGGGTAAGAAGGGGAAACGAGTGATGGGAATTCATTCAGGAATTATCAAGTACACGAAAGGAACCAGCAGTGGACAAGGATCAGCGTGTTACCTAGAAGAGGATATTTCTTTAAATATGGGAGCTTTCCAAACATCCACAGGCCATGGCAAGTAAGAGGAAAAAGAGAGGATGACTGAAGGAACAAGGCCCCAGGCAGGTGAGCAGGAGCTTGCCCAGGGTGCAGAGGATGGTTTTGCAGAGACAAGAAATGCCCTGTCCAGTAACCCTGGGAAGAGGCA
>NW_007735650.1:0-4081 GCF_000696425.1 Galeopterus variegatus
GCTGCGCACTGTAGCAGTGCGCCACCGGGCCGGTCCCAAAGCAATACAACTTTTAATAGACTTTAAATATTTATATGGCATAGGAATTTTTTAAAGCTATTCATAGTATCTCTAGCTACATAGCATTTTATATGTCCCTAGAGACTGAATCCATAATCTTAAAACACTGATATTTTTGCTTTTTTTCATTAATGTTGATCACTCATACTATATCAAAAATATATACAAGTCCACAAAAATTATACTGTTTAGATTAGGGGGGTTCTTTTTTAATATTAGAACTCAGATCTTACAAAACACATATACACACACATAGCCGTGATGACTTAATTTGGTCTCTTTCATAGAAATTGAACTGTAGTTGGTCCCAGTTCTAATTGTTATATTTGTTAAATATTTATATTGTGAAAATACACTAAAATGAAAACAAACAGAGGCTATTTAGAGCTTGCTATAACAAGAGAGCTCCATCATTTGCATTTGGCGGGAGCTTAAGGCAGGCAGGGAAGTGGAAAGCTTCACAGTGGAAAAAAAAAGGAAGGCCTTGGATAGGCTTGACTGGAGATTGTTGGCAGGGAGAGACTGGAGGCAGGCTAACTAGCAGTGGGATAGCCTATGTGATTGGTTTGGGGAACATACTTGGCTTCCTCTGGTTGGTCCTGAGTTGAAAGCCAGGAGACAAAAATAACGAAGCTGGCAGTCATTGACCAACTGCTGATCATTTTGGATAGATTCACGCGGAGGTGGTGTTTTGGTTTCTAGGGCAGGTTGCCACAAAGGTTGTCAGTCAGAAAGGGTTCTACTTTCGTATATGGTCCAGCCATTGTCCATTTGTATATTGTCTCTCAATATTGTATCTAAAATGAAACAGTCTTACTCAAGAGCACTTTTGCCTACTAGGCATCATAAAAATGTATCTCTATAAAGTATTGCTGGGAGATAGTTCTTCACAGGTCTCTCATGTTTCTGCACATTTTGCAAGCACAGGCACTGTTATCTTTTGTTTCAGACTATTTTTCTAGGATGTTCATATGGAGAACAGCTTTGGAAGATAGAGATAGTGGCTTCCTCCTCAGACGAGTGCAGGTGTGTTTACTGCCCCGTACAACGAAGGTAATGTGTCCCTCCAGGAAAAGTTTAAGCAGATTTGCTTTATAAGACATTCAAGTAGCCTAGGCTTAAATTTACTCGGCTGTGATGCAAAACCACTGTGTATGCAACAACCACCTGGGGCGTTCCATGTGCCCTTCTTGGACATGGGATCAAGGGGACCCACGTCTTCTAACAACATCCATGAAACTGGCAGGATAACTTGTTAGCTGAAGGGCAGGGTAAAATCCCAGATTCATCAGCTCTTGACAAGTTCTAAGTATTAATGCCCAAATAATCAATTATGTAAGTGAACATTATCTGTCCCCCCTCTGATTTAGGAATATAATCAGAATTAGAAGAATAATGTACAAAAAGTGTAAAAGGCACATTGGAAAAAAACTCATGTGAATTAGTTCAAATTGCTTTTAGTAAATGGAAAGTAATAGCATGCTTAAGGACAGGCGAGGCTAGTAAAATAAGTCTTCTAATTGTGTTCGTCAAAATGTAAATGTGATACTGCTCCCCAAGGGGTTCATATTCAAATAGAGCCAATCATCAAAACTGTGTAAGAATGAAAATGATTTCAGAAAATGCTTGGATTTATGTTTAATACTTACACTCCATCGTTCTCCAAATCTCATAAAAAATAATTGCAGCAAAAGTAGCAAACATCTCTATGATAAACTATCAATGCACCTACCTAGCATATCTAAATCATTTACTTATAAACTGCCAACATTTATATTTCAGTGAAAATATATCTAACTAGAAAGATTGTATATTTTTAAAATATGTTTAAATAACCACCCATGGATTGGAAAAATAGATACTTTTAAAAAGTGTAATTAATAGAGTAAGAAAGCTTTTAAGTCTCTTCAATACAGTTGGAGATCACATGAGTGCATAGCGTTTGGTAGAGTCCTATTATGTACAATAATGAATTCTACTGTAAGTCAGGTTCAAGTTTTTATTTAGAGAGAGTTGATTAGTGTAATGTTTCATCGTTTGGGAATTTTCAAATAAGTTATTCTAATTTCCTCAATAATAAAGTGTGAGGCTGCATAGATTACGCACTTCTGATAGAATGATTCAGGGCTTGGATTAGAATATTTAGTTTCAAGAGTTTACCATGTAATGATAAGCCACAGAGGCAAGGCCATTTCTAAATCTGCCAAAGCACTGCATCTTCTTTTTGATAAGTGAGGCCAATATACTTTAAACTTAACAGCAAGCTACTTTTTGAAATAAAAACTGGGCATATGAGGAATGAATAAATTGCTTTAAAAGTGGCAATCGCGTACCATTTTTTCTTTAGAGAATGAAATATGCTATCTGTGCAAAAGGGATTATAATGCTCATCTTTAGGAATTGTGGATAATTTCAGACACATACAGCTCTCTTAAAGTAGGATGGACAGTAATTACATATCCAAAGGGAAGGTTTGCAAATGTATGGATATCCCAAATATCTCCTGGATCTAAATAAGAAAACATGGGTGTCACCCCAAAACTCTATACCTATTCATAATCAAATGCGTGAGTTAAAAATTGTGCTGCCTTGATTTTTCTGATACCATTTAAATGGAATCTAGAATGAGAAACTAGAAAGGTGAAGAATTAAATTCCTGATGTTACGGAGAGGATAATTGTAATGGCTGATCCCAAAGGGCCAACTTCAGTTATTTCCTCATGAACATTTTTATTTTTTAATTATTTTTTTAACAGTATGGCAGATCGTATATTTCCAAGAATAGTTACAGCAATATTTCCAGTCCCTCAAGCTCTTCAGAATATTTCCACTCCTTATCTGGAACTGGAGTCTGTTCTCCCTCCTTTTCAAACTGGTAGGAAATTTGTAACTGCTTCAATGAATAGAATGTGGCAGAAGTGACACTGGGTAACTTCCAGCACTAGACCATAAAGGCAATGTGGCCTCCCTCTAAGGCTCTCCCTCTTGAGATGCTTGCCCTGGAGACCCAGCCACCATGTCCTCATGAACAGTTTTAATATGAATCAGGATAAGTCACCCATGTCCCATAATTTCATGAAGTACTTTAAGTACATTTAGCATCCCTTGTTCTGCTTTGTGCTTCTAACACTACCTTCAAAATTGTACTTTAGTCTCCTGAGTGGCAGAAGGGCTCTTTGTGGTGGAGCAGCCTCGGTTCTTGAGCCAGGTAACCTAATAATGGATCATTTTGGTCTATTGCAGTTGCTGTGAGTTCATCTCCCAGAATCTGAAAAACTCTGTAAAATGATACAATTATTTTTCTGAACGTGAAAAATTGAGGACCAGAATCTGGACCATGGTGATCGCACACAATTACTGGTGAGAGACACTGGCTAAACCAGTCCATCTGCTCCTAGCTACTGGCATAGTGAGTTTTCAGAAGAAGTATTGTATAAAACATACTCGGTACTTCATTTTGAAACTCAGCAGAGGAAGTCTGGGTTATGAAGAAAACTCTAGGTGAAAAGATAGTCCCTGAAAGAAAGTAAGCCGAGACACCAGGTACCGATCAACCTTTATTAAAGGAAAAGAATCTGCCGGGCTGCACTCAAAGTGGCGGGCAGCCTGGGACTGCCCACAAAGTGGAGGACAGCCCCAAATGTGGGGGTGAGAGAGTTTATATAGGGCACCAAGGACTGGCTGATACCATCAAGGAGGGGCATTTTGCTAATGTCAAAGATATGCAACCAGGGTGGAGAAACGCGCCCTTGCGGAAGCAAAAGGGTTTCTGTTTTGTAGAAGTCATGAGGCTTCTCCTAATGGGAAGTGGGGAGGGGTTTGGTGCTGGAGTGGGAGAAGAGGCCGGAAGCTATTTTGTGCTTATTGTGTGCACAGTGGCACTGGTCATGTCCAAGATCCATCAGTCCCTTTATCTGAGTAATAGTGACTGTAAACCCCAAACAGACATGTTTAAAGGAGATGAATGACCTTCATTTCAAATCGATCTCCAGACCAGAGGTGAGGTGATTAGCAAAATCGA
>NW_007735650.1:5023-8267 GCF_000696425.1 Galeopterus variegatus
CTAAAGCAAGCAGGTTAATCTGTGTCTATATTATCCTAACAGGCAGTAAATGGTCTGGGTATAGAACCTATGTATTGATTTAGGGGAAGAGGTATTTGAAGGCAGATCCAGGGTCTGTCAATAATAGCCAAGTAAGGAGGCAGAGCACAGTCTAGAGTATGGTACCAGGGAGAAATTGGAGTATTAGATAGAGATGGGCAGTAGTCATAGAGAATCCTCAACTTAAAAGAAGTGAGATTCTAGGTAGATTAAAGACAAGACTCCAGCTCAGATGTTGTTTACAAAATCCAGCCATGCCTTTTGACATTTTTTCCTACTTATGGTCAGAGCAACCAAACAAAACATGGCCATATTGAGATAGGCTCAGTTTCTCTTGGGTCTCATTTCAGGCCACTCCCCTGGGTCTCAAACAACTCCCCTAGGACTCAAGCCCCTCTTCTGAGTCCGGAGCTACTGTTCCTTGTTGCACCTGTTTTCAGCACCAACAGGTGGAGATTGAGACTGTAGGAGGCAGACATGTAATTCCAGTTGCTGAGCATGCTCAGTAGAAAGGACTTTAGCCTATGGATGACCTTCCACTGGAGGTGCTAGAGAGCACCTAGCATATTTTAAGTGTATTTGGTGGAATTTGACCACTGAGCATGCTCCAAAGAGACCAACTGAGCAAGTGCAAGGCTATGTTACATAAACTTTTACATAACTGGGAACCACCCCTTAGTTGACTATTCATTAGATAGCATGAATATGTACAGAGAGGCAAACTGTAAAAGTCGAGCCCAGGAAGAAGGCAGGGCTGCTGCTCACCCTCCTGAGCCAGCCTGAACTTTGTTTGCTTTAAACTTGCTGCAGCTGCCCTCACTCTCTGGTGCCAGCCCACACTTTCCCTGTGAAGTATATATTTTTCTGCTTTTTATATTAAACTTGTTTTCACTTTCTACTCCAACTCGGCTCTTGAATTATTTCCTGTGGTGGAGTTAAGAATCTGGTAGAGAGGATGGGGTAGGCTGAGGTCAGCTATTCAACCTCCCCAGACCCTCTCCTCTGGTAACAATATCTGTCCATATATCTGCTGCCCCATAACTGATTACTTCATTTTTCTCTTTGTTTACCACATTGGCTGCCTCTCCAGTTCCTGCTTTTTACTAAGAGTATAGTTTCTCTAGTCTACAAGAATCCTTAGATTTGTAAACTCAAATCCTTAGATTTGATTTCCTGCTCATTTTAGCTTTTCATTTTAGGTAACCATATTGGATTTGGCAACCTGTTCTTTGTGTGTGTTTCCTGACTCACACTCTGGACCCATTTAGTTCTACCTGTGTTATGTGATCCTAGGCCCAACACATCAACACATCACTGCTTCTTCTTAGAAGAACTTTATTTCACTTGCAGTCCTGGATTACAGAGTAACCAGTGTTTATCTCTACTCAGCTTCTGCCCTTTAACAAACAAAGCAGCTTTCTAGTCTTGGAATATAAGCTTAAATATAAATGAGCTGGTTACATTGGCATAAACAAACATAAACTTTTCTTGTGCACGTTCTCCATCTGCTTAACTTCAAGATTCTTAATCTTTTGTACTGTCTGTTCTCTGTACATATTTCTGGGAAGCTCTAAAAGGATGACTTTTAGGTACTCTACTCCCAAGTTATCTATGCTCATGCATCAGGAACTGAAGTTCCTCTCAGAAGGACCACTGAGCACTTTTCTGCCTGGAGCCATCTCATCTGAGCTGGTCAATGTGGGCATATTCACTGCACCATGTCACTGTGCCATGGAGTACGATTGCCTGCTTTGTTCAGTTGTTCTATTTTTATGGTGAATATTGCAGCTGTTCCACATCAGTTTTCAGGTAATCAAGGCAGCATTTAGGAGGCAATACATGTAACTGTAGTTTATGGCAAAACTGGGATAATATGCTTCTCCTCATTGGGTTACACATTTTTAAAGATCCCAAAGCATGATGTGCTGTGTTCTAAGATGTGGCAGCAGTTTCTTGCTGCTTGTTTATTGTTTTCATTTTTCCTGACAGCCTGTTTCTTTCCAAGGACTTGAAGGGCTGGCCTGAGGACAAATTCAGTTTATAGACCCTGTAGTCTGTTCAGACTTCCCAGTCTCTCCCAGGACAACAAGAATTAGTTACAATCTGAACGTGCTGACTCCATCCCATAGAATGTGCTCAACAAGGCAGTTGTACACATTTGCTATCCGTGCTCTTAAAATATCTTAACTGGTGGTTGATTCCTGGAATTTGGGTTATTTTAAACGAACAGCAAAAGGTTGACTTGTTGGTAGGTTGCAAATAGGCAGACATTTCTTAAATATACCATACTACTGAGGTTCTCAGGAATAGCTTTGCATCAGAATCACTCACAGAATTAAACAAACAAATGAACAGATTTGCCTGGGAACCAGAGCCTGGTGCAGCCAACATGGAGGTACCCAGCTGAGGACATTGGAGTGACATGCAGGAAGGAGGCTGTGTAGGTCATTGTTGACATCTCTTGTTCTTTTCAGTTACAAATATTTATTATTGTACCAATTCACTTTTAGCAAATACATTCCAGTGCAAGACAATACTGACTTACTGTTTTAAGTGACTAGAAGTCTGCATTAAGCCTGAATATAAATAACTTACAGTCTGGTTGGAAGGAAAAGGCCTTTATATATATACAAACAACCCAAAGTGTATGTTCAAGTCAAGGATGAAAATTTAGATGCATGTGAGTTGAGACCATCAGAGAAACAAAGAAGAGGTAAAACTCTGGTTGGGTTTTGTTTATTCATGACCCTGAATTTGAAAAATTGTCAAAATTGTCTCACAGAATTAGTTCCAATAATTTTCAATAAAATATTTATGCCAACTGCCTACTGTTATGTCAGCAGCCAGTAAACGTACTATTTTAATGGTGGTCACTTTTTTAGTCAATATTTACATATTATCCTCTTCCTGTATAGCATTCATTATTTACTTTTTGTCACTCAGAAAGTAAACAAATTATTTCTGTATCTTTCATGGATAAAGGAAATCAAAGGTTAATTTGTGGGGTGAAGGTTATCATAAACATATCTAAAAAATTAGAATTGATTAAAGCACAAGTAACCATACTTTATAATACATATTTTGTGATTTTTCAATCATAAAATAACTTTAGGAGAATCCCATTAACCTAATATGAGGGGACTTCAGAACATTTGTGGAAAATGGAATTAAAAGATAAAAATAAAAAACATAAACTTGATTTCTC
>NW_007735650.1:9441-11038 GCF_000696425.1 Galeopterus variegatus
CAGAACATTTGTGGAAAATGGAATTAAAAGATAAAAATAAAAAACATAAACTTGATTTCTCAACATAAGCTTAAGATACTTTTTAAAGTTATAATACCAGACATTTAGTCTGCACCTAAAAAACTGAAGGCCCTGTGAATTTAGCCATAATGCAGTCTTTTTACATTAATAAGTGAAAAAAAAGTGTGCCCTTTATTTTTTAGATTAGGAAACAAACAAACAAACACACAAACAAACAAAAACTCAGAAGCAGCCAAAGCAGGACTGTAAGGTAGATGCTTAAAGATTTTCCACCAAAAATGCTTACAAAATTGCCTTTGTTTGATGCAAATAATGAGCAGGAACATTGTAGGGGTGGAGAAGGACTCTCTGAGGAAGACTTCCTTGGCATTTTTCTGCTACAGCTTTGGCTAACTTTCTCAAAACATTCTCATAATAAGCAGATGTTATCATTCTATGGCCCTTCAGAAAGATACAACCAAGCAAAATGCCTTGAGTATCTCAAAATACTGTTTCCACACCCTTTCCTCTTGACTGGTCCACTTTTGCTTTGACTGGACCACTTCCACCTCTTGGTAGCCATTGCTTTGAATGTGCCTTTTCTTCAGGATCCTATTGGTGAAGCCATGTTTCATCTCCTGTTACAATTCTTCAAAGATATTCTTCAGGATCTTGATCCTACTTGTTTAAAATTTCCATTGATAGCTCTGCTCTTATCTGCAGCTGATCTGGGTGTAAAAATTTTAGCCCCCATGGAGCAGAAACTTTGCTCAACCACAATTTTTCAATCAGAACTGTGTAAGATGAACAAATTGAGATGTCAGTGAAGTTGGCTATTGTTTCTTCTGTTAATCATTGGTCTTCTTCAACTAGGACGTGAACAATTTATTTTTGCAAATTGATGTGGATAGTGTGCACTGTGTGCTTTACCTGTAACATTGTCTCTTTCCTTCTTAAAATGAGTTATTCATTTGTAAACTGCTGATTTCTGTAGGGCATTGTCCCCATAACTTTTTGTAGAGCATCAGTGATTTCACCATTCTTCCACCCAAGCTTCACCATAAATTGTATGTTTGTTCTTGCTTCAATTTTAGCAGAATTTGTGTTGCTCTGACAGGGGCTCTTTTCAAACTGATGTCTTATCCTTTTTAGTGTGTAAAATTAGATCCCATTTAGACATGTTATAACAAGTTAGTGTGAGTCTATTTTGTTTCAAAAATTTTTGCAATCCATGCGTAAATTTTTCATAACACATGTTTTACAGGAACTTTTTGAAGACTCCTGATGTTTTTCATGTATTTAAAAAATTTTAATATAAGAAATAGCTGTCATTTTTATCACAATTTTATAATGAAAGATTACAATTAAAAGTGAGGCTCGGGGGTTTATACAATTTGTGCAAAGTCAAATAGCAAGTAAACAATGGTCTGAGATGGGATTAAACTAAGGTTTATTCAAATACAAAATTCATGCTTTTTCTACAGTTCTACATTGCTTCCTTGTAACATATATATACATATATAAAACATATATGTTTATATATTTCCTGCTAAGGAGTTCATTTATTTCAGATTAAAGAAAAGTAAAGAAGCAACCT
>NW_007735650.1:11690-15706 GCF_000696425.1 Galeopterus variegatus
TATATATTTCCTGCTAAGGAGTTCATTTATTTCAGATTAAAGAAAAGTAAAGAAGCAACCTTAAACTTGACTCATCAGAACTTTTCTCCACATTGTAAATTGCTACATTTGAAATGTTTCCTGAGGTACATAGTATCTGAAAATCACCAGGGGAAGTTAATACCACAAATTATATACTTATAAATGTAAATTATGGAAATAAAGTGTGGCCCATGAAAATATAAACATGATTTTGATGATTTATCATGAAAATGGATTCTAGATAGATAGAAAGTTGCTCAGGATATAAAATTGCATACATAACACAGTTTGATCTTGCCCTGCTGGTTAAATTAATTCCTTCTGATGGACTAAGAGAAAATGTAAGCAGATAGGCAGCCTTGTGACACAGAGCAAATCATGAATTTAACTGAATTTTTCACCTGATTTGAGCTGCATAAATTGCTAGATCACTTTGATTTCCCTTTGAGACCCTTCCAATGGAGAGTCCACAAACTGCCAATTAACCTTAACAAGAGGGCCAAGCTACTGAAATTGCTTGGGTAACTCATGTCTGGAATATGTTCACTGTTTGGTTACTTGAGTGCTTGGGGCCCAGAGAACTACTCGGTACCTGTCATCTACTTCTTCCTTGGTAACAAAACCTAGATTTCATTCTAGCTAGCAATTTGCATAGCTAAATAACTATATTTCCCAGTCTCCCATGCCACTAGAGATAGCTAATCAGAGATAAGTAGAAAATGATAGGTAGCATTGGAAGAATGCTCTTTTAGAAACAGAGAGCTGGAGTATGCCTGCTCCCTAATTTCTGCTTCCTCTCTGAAATGCAGGTATGATGACTGGACTTCTATCAGCCATTTTGGATCTAGAGATGATCCTAAAGATGGAAACCCTATGCAAAGAATGGTAAAATGGAAAGATAGAAGAAATCTAGGTCCTTAACTCATGTCATTGCATAGCAGTCAAAATAGCTCTGGAACACATATTTCTAATTTTCTTGTATGAGAGAGCAAAGTAAACTTTTATTATGTTTAAGCCACTGCTTAAATCTGGGTTTTCCTGTGTGCAGTTACATATATTGGTTCAGATAAATCTTCTGATACTTTATTAGTGCCTCAGGATCTTTTTTCAAGGTTGTCAAAAACGAATGATGCGTTTGCAAAATAGCTACAGCAGAAAGGAATTTCTGAAATTGTGTCTTCCCTCATACTCAAAGTTTCCTTGAAATAAGAGACCATTTCCCTGACATTAAAAGTTAACCCTGACAAGGTTAGATATTAAAAAAGAAAAGCATAGGGTATGACTGTGGTATTTTGATGACTTTTGTTTCATCAATGTTTACATTCCTCACCACACTTAGCTGCTTGGAAGTAGAACTCGTCTGTTTTCATCACTATTATATACATTAGGATCTAACAGCGTTTGACATGTGGAAGGGGCTTAAGATTTGTTTTCAAATGAATGAGCCTTACACACTGCTAACAGTCATTTAAGAATGACTATAGAAAGTCCCATTCAGTTCGGATCTGCTTTCTACAGAATACTGCTGCTTTCAAGTTTGAGAAAGGAAGAGAGGTGGTGAAAGAAAATTATGTCAGCACAATGTCTCCCTCCTGTTTGTTAAAAGACTTAATAAGGCTTAAAGAAGCTTAAACAACATTATGTAAAGGCACCCTCTGTTCTTTTGCCTTATGCAAAAGAGGACACCCCAGGTCAACAGCATGTGTATAAATGCACATGTCCCGTAGCTAATTTTATATTGTTTGTGGAGTTGCAACTAAGAGGGAGGTTCAAGCCATTGTAATACTCTGAGGACTTTACAAGTGTGGGACTTTTTAATCAGGAACTAGGTCCACATGGAAAAACCTACAAAATGAGGGAAATAGAAACACTTTTCTAAGCATAAATATTACACAAAACTCCACATTTGAAATATTACTTTGGGTTAAATATGCTATGCAGGCTCAACAGAAAAAAAGGTGAAATTAATTGTTTCAAGTATTTTTCCTCTGAAATTCATCCAGGTGAGATAACCATTTGGGGAAATCATACATGAAAGAATTCTTTTTGGCAGTCTCCTATTTAACTCATTATAATCACATATTACTTTGATTTTTTTAAAGAAATTATTATGCAAATACACAACCTCCTCAATGATTGAATCTGAGCTAAGAATCTGAAAATGCACTTTTCTCTTATAGAATGTTTCTGTAGGTATAATTATACATTCACTGATACAAAGGGCACATTAGTGCTTAAGTGCCTTAATTCTGCATATTAAAGGATTTGAACAAGCATATGTTTCTGATCAGGTTATTATGAAAGGGTTGCGCTGCTTCTGAGGGCACAGAAAGATAGATTTGAGTTTATGATCTGTTGGCAAGGCGTTTGCCACGGTATATTTGACATCAGCACTCCAAAGTCCCACAGACACTTCAAATTCAACATGGCCAGTGCTAAATTCAATTTTACTTTACCTCTCTCCATACTTATTTTATTCTGACTTATATTGTCTATGTCTCAGGCAGTGTCAACACCCACAACCCAGTCTCCGGAGTCTGGAATATGGGAAAGACCTTTTATCATTTCTGTCTCTCAACCTGCACATAAAATCTTTCAGCGTGATCAGTTCATTCTATTTCCCTCATATCTCTCAGATGTACTCCCTTTTTTCCATCCCTTTAGACAAACATTATGTTTAAATACTCACCATTTTCCTCCGAGTCTCTGTACAACCTCCTAATTTGTTTCCCTGATTTCAGTCATAGCCTTTTCTGATTGATTCTTCTACAGTAGCTGAAGAGATCTTTCTAGTATGGAAATACAAATCATTTTCTTGCTTGGAACCATTCAGTGGCTTCCATGGCCTTCAAAATAAAACCAAACTTTTCCCCATAACTGTGGTTACCTTGTGTGTCTTTCCTTAGATCACTAATGTTATCATCTCCCTTATATTCCAACTTCAGCCACTTGTCCTTTGAAATTCAACACAACGTCTTCCTATATTAGACTCCTTCCATCTAAAAATTTGGCTGACTACTTTCCTGAAGGACTCAACTCAAATCATTTCCTCGGGATCACTTTCTCTAACTGTCTCCCCACCCCTGCCCCACTCCAAAATTCCAACTTAAGTATACTAGTACCTGTATTAGTCATGGTTCTCTAGAGGAACAAAACCAACAGGATGCATATACATATATGGAAAGAAATTTATTACAAAGAATTGGCTCATGAAAATATGAGGCTGAGATGTCCCAAGATCTATAGTCATTGAGCTCAACCTAGGGCAGCTGATGGTGTAAGCTGCACTCTGAAAGCTGGGAGGCTCAAGACCGAGGGGGAGCTGCTGTTTTAGCTCAAGTCTGAAGGAAGGAAAAGGCTGGTGTAACAGCTCAAGCAGTCAGAAAGAAGAAAGTCCCTCTTAGTCACAGGAGGGTCAGATATTTTTTTCTTTTCTGTCCTTCATCTGCTTGGGTGAAAGCCACACACATTAGGAAGAGCAATCTGTTTTACTCAGTCTACCAACTCAAATGTCAATCTCATCCAAAAAGACCCTCACAGAGACATCTACACTAATGTTTGGTGAAATATCCGGGTACCTTGGGGCACTATCAAGTTGACACATGAACTTAATCATCACAGTAGTGAAGCTCTAATTATGTTTTTAATTTCCTACCCTAAATTCTTTCAGTCAGGGAGGGTATATGTATCTCCTGGTGTCTTGATAATCTAGCATGAAACCTGGTTTATTTATCTGTTGAGTGAATGAAACTGAGCATGTTTAAACTCTATGGAAAACTAGGATACATCTCCTCCCAGGCTATACACAAATACTGTGATGATTCAAAAAAGTAATATAAGTAAAAGACACTCTATTGATAGCTAGTTAATATCTTTTAAAATTTTTATCTATAGGACTATTGAAAGACTTTAACATATTTAGTATAGTTTATAAAAATAAATCATTTTTGACTTAGAATAAATATGCTTCCAGAGTATATTTAACTGGGAAAAAA
>NW_007735650.1:16560-17292 GCF_000696425.1 Galeopterus variegatus
AAAAAACAAAATTTATATGAACAAAATTGTATCTATCGATTTTACAAATACCAGCTCTCTTTATTTCTTTATTTTTAATTTTAATTTATCAACATACAACGTAGTTGATTTTTGTGCCCCTTCACCAATTCCTCATTTTCCCCACCTCTGTCCCCTCCCCCGATCAACATCATATCTGTTCACTTGCCTTAACAAGTTCAAGGAATTGTTGTGATTGATGTGTCTTCCCCCCTCATTTATTTGTTCATTTATTTATTTATTTTTATTAACTCCCACAAATAAGTGAGGACATGTGGTATCTCTCTTTCCATGCCTGACTTGTTTCATTTAGTATAATATTCTCTAACTCCACCCATGTTGCTGTGAATGGTAGTATTTCATTCTTTTTTTACAGCAGAGTAGTATTCCATTGTATAGATATACCACATTTTCCTTATCCACTGATCTGATGATGGGTATTTAGGCTGGTTCCAACTCTTGGCTGTCATAAACAGTGCTATGATAAACATAGGGATACAGGTATCCCTTTAACATGATGATTTCTATTCCTCTGGGTATATACACAGCAGTGGAATAGCTGTGTCATATGGTAGATCTATCTGTAATTGTTTGAGGAAGCTCCATACCATTTTCCATAAAGCCTGCACCATTTTGCAGTCACACCAACAGTATAAGAGGGTTCCTTTTTCTCTGCAACCTCACCAGCATTTATCATTCTCAGTCTTTTGGATA
>NW_007735650.1:17746-22762 GCF_000696425.1 Galeopterus variegatus
TTCATAAAGTCTGTGCCCAATCCTACTTCCTCAAGTGTTTCCCCTATATTTTTTTAAGGAGTTTTATTGTTTCAGGATGTATATTTAATTCTTTAATCCATTTTGAGTTGATTTTGGTATATGATGAGAGAGGCATGGTTCTAGGTTCATTCTCCTACATATGAATATCCAATTTTCCCAGCACCATTTGGTGAAGAGGCAGTCCCTTCCCCAGTGTGTAGTCTTGGTTCCTTTGTCAAAGATCAGATGGCTGTAGGTGTATGGGTTCATTGCTGGATTCTCTATTCTGTTCCATTGGTCCATGTATCTGTTTTTATGCCAGTACCATGCTGTTTTGGTTACTATAGCTTTGTAATACAGTTTGAAATCAGGTAGTGTTGTGCTTCTGGCTTTATTTTTTTTGCTCAGGACCAATTTGGCTATTCATGGTCTTTTGTTGTTACATATGAATGATAGAATTGTTTTTTTTTTTTCCATTTCTGAGAAGAATGTCATTGGCATTTTGATTGGGATTGCATTGAATCTGTAAATCACTTTGAATAGTATGGACATTTTCACAATGTGAATTCTTCCAATCCAACAACGTGGGATACATTTCCATCTTCTTGTATCCTCTTTAATTTTCCTCAACAGTAGTTTGTAGTTCTCATCATAGAGATTTTTTACATCATTGGTTAACTTTATTCCTAGGTATTTTAGTTTTTTCGTGTGTATTGTTAATGGCCTAGCTTTCTTGATTTCTTTTTCTGCTAGTTTTTTGTTGGAGTAGAGAAATGCTACTGAATTTGCATGTTGACTTTGTATCCTGCAACTTTGCTGAAATTATTTATCAACTCTAAGAGTTGTTTTTTGTAGAGACTTCAGGCTTTTCTACATATAAGATCATATCATCTGCAAACAGGGACAGTTTGACTTAATCTTTTCAAGGCTTGATGCCCTTTATTTTCTTCTCTTCTCTTATTGCTCTGGCTAGTACTTCCAACACTATGTTGAATAGGAGTGGTGAGAGTGGGCATCCTTGTCTTGTTCCTGTTCTTAAGGGAAAAACTTTCAGCTTCATTGAGGATGATATTGGCAGTGAGTTTGTCATATATGGCTTTAATTGTGTTGAGACAGTTTCCTTCTATACCCAATTTATAGCAAGTCTTTATCATGAATGAATGTTGAATTCTGTCAAATGCATTTTCAGCTTCTATAGAGACAATCATATGGTTTTTGTCTTTGATTTTATTGATGTGGTGTATCACATTTATTGACTTGCATATGTTGAGCCATCCCTGCAGCCCTGGGATGAATCCCACATGATCATGGTGTATAACTTTATGTAAGTGTTGCTATATTCTATTAGCTAATATATTATTGAGAATTTTTGCATCTAAATTCATCAAAGACATTGGCCTGCAGTTTTCTTTTTTGTTGTGTCTTTGTCTGGTTTTGGTCTCAGGTTGGTGTTTGCCTCATAGAATGAGTTTGGGAGAATGGCCTCTGTTTCAATTGTTTGGAATAGTTTGTAGAGAATTGGTACTAATTCTTCTTTAAAGGTATGGTAGAATTCTGCAGTGAAGCCATCTGGTCCTGGGTTTTTCTTTGTTGGGAGACTGCTGATTACACCTTCAATCTATTTGATTGTTATTGGTCTGTTCAGATTTTCTATGTCTTCTTGGTTAAGTCTTGGTAGTTTGCATGTGTCCAGAAATTTATCCATTTCCTCCATGTTGTCAAATTTATTGGTGTATAGTTGTTTATAGTAATTTCTGATGATTCTTTGTATTTCCAAAGTATCAGTTGTAATATATCCTTTTTCATTTCTGATTTTTGTTACTTGTGTCTCCTTATTTTTTTAGTTAACCTACTTAATAGCTTGTTAATTTTACTTATCTTCTTAAAAAAAACCTTTTTGTTTCACTGATCTTTTGTATCATTTGGGGGTTTCTATTTCACTTAGTTCTGCTCTGATATTTATTTCTTTCCATCTACTAACTTTGGGTTTGGATTATTTTTGTTTTTCTAGTTCTTTAAGGTGAAGACTTAGGGTGTTTACTTGCCATCTTCCCATTCTTCTGAGGTAAGCATTTATTACAATAAACTTCCTCCTTAGTACTATTTTTGCTGTATCCCACAGGTTTTGGTATGATGTGTCATTATTTTCATTAGTTTCAATAAATTTTTTGATTTCCTGTTTAATTTCTTCTCAGACCCATATATCATTAAATAGAATGCTGTTTAATTTTCATGTGTCTGTATAGTTTCCAGAATTTCATTTGTTATTAATTTTTAATTTTAATCCATTGTGATCTGAAAAAATACATGGGAAAATTCCAATTTTTTTTGAATTTGTTGAGACTTGATTGGTGGCCTAACATATGGTCTATCCTGGAAAATGTTCCATGTGCTGATAAGAAGAATGAATATTCTGAGGTTGTTAGATGGAATATTCTGTAGATGTCTGCCAAGTTCAATTGGTCTAAAATGTTGTTTAGACCTTGTGTTTCTTGTTGAGTTTTTGCCTAGATGAATTGTCCAATGTTGAGTAGGGTGTTAGGTCCCCTGCTATTATGGTATTAGTATCTATCTCTTTCTTTATGTATAATAGTGTTTGCTTTATATATCTTGCTGCTCTGATTTTGGGTGCCTATATATTTATGATGGTTATGTCTTCTTCCAAGATAGATGCTTTTTTCATTATTTCTTTATCTTTTTAAATGATTTTTGGTTTAATGATTTTTTATTTTCTTGTATATCATTGAGTTTCCTTAGATTGTTGCTTTAAATTCCTTGTCGGTCATTTCAAGGACTTCCTGTCCTGTAGAACATGGTACTTGAGAGTTATTATATTCCTTTGGTGGTATCATATTTCCTTGGTGTTTTTTTTTTTGTTTCTTTGTTTTTGTTTTTTTGTATTTCTAGTGTAGAGCTAGGGCTGGGTCTGGAGCTCACAGACCTCTCGAGCCCATTGTCCAGACTGAGTCCCAAGCCCTTCACATGCAGGTCTACAAGCTAGGTAACAGGAAAATGTCCTTGGAGCCTTGTTTGAAGTAACAATAGGCTTTATTTGGCTTTATTTTTAGATGTGAGCTCTGCTGACCAGCAGTTCAGAGACTGCCTCACACACCAAAGAACACAAAAAAATAGCAACAAGTCAAAAGACACATGGGCATGCATGCACACTAACTCTACTCCCACACAACTTGTTTACAAAGGATGCACTGCATCACACCCAGCTGGACCTGAGGCAAGGAGGCCTGACTAACCTACTCTATTTTCCTCACATTTAGTATCTCTCCATTGGTGTTTCATCATCTGGTAGAGAAGTTACTTTTTCTGGTACTCTACTGTGGGATTTGCAGCGAGGAAGCTGCTCTTGCAGGTGTATTTTATAATGATGGTTGAATGGGGTGTTTTAGAATTGGATCTAGGTAGACATCATCATGTAGACACACTGAAGGTATTTTGGCCAAATTTGGTGTTGGAGTTGTGTGAGAGTGCCTCTGTGACCTATTCCCTTGGACACTTATTATTTATTTGCTGAGTTTAGTGACACTATGTTGGTTTGTCAGGGCATGGGCAAGCTCTCAAATTTTGGTGGACAGTGCCCTGGAGTCTCATTCTTAGGTTATAGTGAGTGTTCTTGGGTGGGGCTGTTGGCACGCTGGCTAGCTCACCCTGGCCCTGATGAGTGCACTGGTGTGTACTAGTGTTCCTAGATTTGAGTGGATGCCTTTGGATGGGTTCTTCTTTCCTCTTTCCCTGGGCTCTGCTGTTGATGCTCCTTCTTTCTGTGCTGTTGTGTAGTCACCAGGAAACCTGTGAGGCAGTAGTGGCTGCTGTTTTGGCAGCAAGCTGTCCTTATAGCAACAGTTCTTGTGGTAGAGGCTGTCATGGTCCACTTGTTCTGCACTGGTGTTTGCAGCAGTGGCACAGGATATTGCTGATGCTCAGCTGCCTGTGGCTCTCCTGGGGCCTCAGCAGCAGTGTGGTGGACTTCTCAGGCATGGGCCTCACCTGCCTGGGCTTGGGAATCTCCACCCCGACTTCAAAAGATGTATAGAAAAGTCTGGGGGCCCAGGAAGAGATCTGTCACAGGGCCAGTGTTACTGCAGAGAGTCTTCATTAGAGCAATGCTGAGGGGAAACATGGGTCGGAGTTACAGCAGAGAAACCCCATCAGCACCATGTCTAGTGGAGCTGTGGCAGAAGGACTGCCATGGAGACCCTAGACTTGTGGAGCTACCAGAATGGAACACCAGCTTGGGAGAGCTGAAGTGTGGCCTGAGACCAGGAAAGCCATAGGATTGGAGCTGCCCAAGGACTTGGGGACCCAACATCTCAGGGACAGGGCCTTGCCTGCTTGGGCTCCCATTGGGTCTGCCAGGTTGGGGCTGGTCCCTTGGGGCCTCAGTGGCAGCATAACAGGCTTCTCCATCATAAAGTGATTGTGAAGAAAAGTCCCACGATAGGCTGTCCGCAAACTGGATGCTGGTATCATGGCTCACTCCAAGTCCAAAAACCTCAAAACCCGGGAAGCTGATGGTGTCCTTGGTGTAAGTCCTGGGACCCAAAAGCTGAAGAGTCTCAAGGTCTGATGTCCACAGACAGGAGAGAAGAGTATATCTCCAGCTCTCTTTAGATATCTTCAGCTTCCATATTACATTCATGGATAAACATGACCACAATTTGTCTAAAATGTTTTAATTCTCACAAAGCTCAAAAATTTACAGCAACTGCTTGGTCCTAATATATTAAAAGTAAAAATTTTTCTTTGTTTTTTTGAGAAGTAAAAATTCATATTATCTGACAAAATTACCTTTCATAAAATTTAATCTTTTAATCATAAACTTTTAAAACATATTATCTATGAAAGCTTTTAAAAACAATATCCTGTGTCTGTTAATATCTGTTAATATACATGGTTCCTTCCATCTGTCCTTTTTTTTCTTTTTTGTGGCAACTGGCCAGTATGGGGATCCAAACCCTTTACTTTGGTGTTACTGGCATCACCTCTAGCTATGTGAGCTAA
>NW_007735650.1:23494-43807 GCF_000696425.1 Galeopterus variegatus
CAAGTTAAGATTTTGAGTACAAAATAAATGTATTTGTATGTGAAAAGACATGAGTTTTGGGGGGCCAGGGGTGGAACGCCTTGGGTTGAATGTTTCCCCAAAACTTAATCCCAACTGTAACTGCTGAGGGTGGGAAATCCTATTATGGTAATTGAAAGGTGGGGCCTTGAAGAGCTGACTAGATTGTAGGACCGTGCCATAGTGAATGGATTAATAATGGTGGTCATGGGCATGGTTCTGAGGGCTTTAACAAGAGAGTAAAGGAGGAGCTCAGTCTTTCTCTGCTCCACCATGTTGTAATGTGATCCACTGCCATCACTGAAGTACCAAAGAAAGCCTTCACCTGATGCGTTCCCTGTACGTATAACATTTTGAGAAACTGGAAAACTGTTTTCAGAAGTGTCCACACCACTTTATATTTTACATGTAGGGTTCTAATTTCCCCACATCTTCACCGTAACTCATTATTTCTATCTTTTTAACCACAGCCCTTTTAGTGGTTGTGAAGTGGTATCTCATGTAGTTTTGATTTGCCTTCCTTTAATGACTAATAGTGTTGAGCATCTTTTCATGTGCATACTGGCCATTTGTATATCTTCTTTGGGGAACTGTCTACTAAAATCCCTTGCCCATTTTTCAGTTGGGTTGTCATTTTATTGTTATGTTCTTTATATATTCTAGATGTAAGCCTCTTATCGGATATATGATTTGCAAATATTTTCTCCCAGTCTGAAGAGTTCAGTCAGGTAGTACTTTTTTCCCTTTTTTTAACCTGTAGTACTTTTATGGTAGGACATTTATGAGTCTAAATAAAGTACCTAGGGACTTGTTGAAACAGTATAATGTTACTGTGTGAGATGGTAGTGGAATTATGAACTCTTCTTTGGTTTAAAAAAAAACCTTTCATTTTAATTCATGTAATATAAATATTCAAGTGTCAAAATGTAAAGTTAATCTGTACTGATTTCTTAAACCTTAATGACATACAGGATTATTATAGTCTTTTGAATATATTAATTTCATATGGACCACAATGAATAGCTATGAATTTCATGTACTCTGATATTTTTCGTTGACTTTGTGATTTCTCCTGCTTGTTACCAGTGGGCAGATTTTTAAAAAGGTCTTGTTTTTGAGAAACATTTTGACATGATATTACATTAGTAGTTAAGAAAATTGGTTATTTGTTATTGGTTAACTAATATAATAAAGAAACTCCCCTAGCTGAGGTTTATCTGAGTGCATTTGGATTGGTCCTGTTTTAACTCTCATTTTGTAATTAAACCTCTATCTGAAGATTTGGGGAGAAAGACCTTTATAATTGTTACACATAGACCTTCCTTTCTTCCTTCCACTTGTTTATTCCCTTCTATTTCTTTCAGTAGGGGGAACTTGCAGAGGTGAGGTAAAGAAAATGTTCCCCAGCAGGGGAGAAGATTCATATGCATAGGCAGAATGTCATGGCCAAGGACAAGTAGACAGAGAACTTAGGGCCCTTAAAGAAAGAGGACCTATCTCAGAGAAAATAGAAGTCATCAGAAGGGAACCTTATATGGGGCAGTAGTGATAATCTTACTCACTACCTGAATGGAGGTCCTGGTTAACTGGAGTGGAATAGAGCTAGGACACTCCTGCCCCCCAAAGGAGGAGTTTAAATGCAAAGTGTGCATGGAATTCCTAGGTACTGCAGAGCCATTGCTGCATTCAATGACCCTAGTTAGGTTGAGGTAATAATTCAATAGAATAACTTCACCCCTCCTTGATTCCCATATTCTATTAGCTTGTCAAAAATGCTGCTCATATGAAGTTGTGGACCAGGAATAGTTGAAAGTTCCTTATTTTGGTGTACTGAGTTGACTTGGGATCAGAACAAGGCAAGCAGTATTTTTCTGTTTATAACTCATGATAAGAAATCATTTAAGGAATCTCCAAGGGTCATGACCTACAATTTGAATAATAACACTATAGGTAATTTTCCCAGTATCTATGATTTCTTCTAATGGTGTCACCATTCTGCCAAATCACTATCTTGAAACTCTGAGGCCCTTTTGAATTTTTACCACTCCATTGACGCTTATGTTCAGTCATTCTGGTTGCATTGATTTCTGCCATTACAATCCAATGTAAGAAACTCGCTATGGTTAAGGTGCTATGGGAGAAAACAAGAAAAAGGGAAAAAATATTAAAAAGCTTTTCCAACTGAGTGCATTAAGGTACTATAATGGAATTTGAAACAAATTTTTAATTATAATTGAATCCCACCACATATTATGGGTAAGGATACTAACAGACTGCTTTCTACAGAAGAGAGAAAAAATTTCTTCATTTGGAGCTGTGTAGTAAAGAATTTGGCTTTGCCCCAAGAAGAGTCTGGCCTTTGCCCTCACCTTGGAAGTAATCTATCTTATACCTGATACAGGAATGTCTTTATTTAGGTCAGAAGCAGGCCACTCAGGATCTTAGGATGAGGCCAGCCACATTTGATAGTCTTAAGGTGGGTGGGCTATGGCAGAAATACTAACCATGTGAGTTTGGGTGGGAGTTTTGGGTCGGTCATGCTATATCAGTTGACCACAAGGCTGAGATCAACCATGTGGAAAATCAATTAATCCATTAATCCTATGTAATGAATCCCCAATAACGACTCTGGGAACCAAGACATTGGTGAACTTCCCTGATTGACAATACTCCATGTGTACTGTCACATCAGTGCTAGAGAGTGACGTGTCCCGACTCCATGAGCGAGGACAACAGAAGTTTGTGTTTGGAATTCTCCCAGTCTCTTCCCTCTGCATCTCTTTCTTTGGCTGATTTTGATCTGTAACCTTTCCTGTAATAAACCAATACCATGTATTGAGTTCTGTGAGTTCTTTTAGTACTTATGGAAACTGAGTACAGTTTGGGAACTTCCAAACTTGTAGTTGGTGTCAGAAGTGATGGCATCACTGGATACTGTACCCTGAACCTTTGAAGTCTGGCTAGCTCCAGGAGAGCTTCTTCAAAAGCCCAACTGGTAGAACCAAAGAAAAATCAATTTTTCACCTTGTTTATGGAAAGGTAATTTCAAAATTTGACTTTAAAAACATACACTTGTGTTTTCAGATAATAGTATATAAATGGTAGAGTTTATAAAATTTGAAGTTGGTTAAATGTACCTGAACCCAAAAATTGATCTTCTATTTAAAAACAAAAAAGTGCCTGCTCAGTTGTCTTCAGAGCCTTCCATTTCAATTATTGGTCAACATATTACGAGCATGAAAATGCTGTCAGAAGACCTAGTAATAAGAACAAAAGTGAAGGGAAGAGAACAAATACTTCAAAACTGCCAATGGCTTGCCAAAAATTTAGTTGATTTGCATGATTTTTTTTTTCACGTAATTCACTTAATGCAAGAACCCATTATCAACCTTTTATCACCTATTACATTTGGGAAATTCAGGATCTGAGAGATTAAGTGACATACTAATGTCATATAGGCTAAGTGGTAGAGTCAGGAATTTAAATATTGTTTGCCTGATTTGAAAGACCAAGTCCTTTCCACTCTACTAATCTGCCTCTGTTAAGTGACTAAATAAAACATGAGTCCAAAATTTTTAAATTTCAAGTACCATGGCTTTTGTATGTGACATTTCTAAAATCTTCAAAAATTTATCTACAGGTTCCCTCTGTGAAGAGTAAACAGTGTAATTTCAAAAAGAAAATAACCCAAAGAATGCATAAAATAGTGTTATAGAACTATACGAACAAGCCAAAAATATATCACCTCTTCTCAAAAGGTCATAAGTTACATTATCAGATTAATTTTCATAAGATCCTAGAGTCTAAACCTAAGATTTATGCTTTTGGCTTAATTTCAGAGCATGGGTGAAGGCAGCTGTATCAACAACAGGGTGAGTAGGAATTATTGAGCTTAAAGGGATTCAACACACAATGTCCACTTATCTTCCTAGGGAGTGGTGACATCTGAACACCAGAGAGAAATAATGTCTGAGTTCTTCACTGTAATCTTACTCTTCTCAAAACCTTTTTGCATCCCATGCCTTAATTCATTTCAGAGTAAATGAGTTAAACTTGCACTTGCAAACTGAAGATTACAGACAAAAGCTTTGCTGTCTTCCTTATTGCATGGAAGCTGACTTAGAAGGGAGAAAACAGTTAATCGATAGATCTGAAAAATGTGTCTCTTATTAGGCTCCTATCTCACTTCACAAATTCACCCTTATCTGTGGTATGTTAAATTAACAACCATAATTCTTGACATCTATAATTGACATTTAGATTCCCTTTTCCAAAGAAAGATTTTCACTCTATTCCTAATCTATCACAAGAATGTAAAGCATCATATAAAAGATTTCATTTCAAACCATAATTGCACTGATACAAAAGCCAAGGAGTCAAGCAACCAAAGGTGCAAATACAGACACAAACTCCATCACAAGCACTTCTGTTATAATGATTTGGTAATGTTAATAGGTCATAAATATCAGACCAATTTATTAAAGGTGACCCTGGACTCCAAGCTTCAAAATTCCTCCCTTATTTAAGGCCTAGTTTTAAACTTTGCAAACTTTATATAGCAAATAATTTGGAAAAGGGGTGGTTCCCAGAGATGCTTTCAGAATTGACAAAAGTAGAGATCACAGAATTTAAGAATGAGGATCTACCTAAAAAAATACTCTACTCAATTTACTTTACAAATTCAAATATTGAGATGCAAAGAGCTTAAATAATTTTTTCTAAGATTACAGAGCAAATTAGTGAAGACTGCTGGTCTCCTTGCTTTGCATTCAGTATTCTCAGGCTTTTTGGTTATTTAATAATTCTACTAAAAACAGTCCAATACACTTACTCCATAAAGAAAATGCAGGATTCCTTGGAACTCAATTGCTGAGGCATGGGATGAAATAGAGAAATGCTATTTCCTTTCTAGTCTTTCGTTCTAATGTCCTTTCTAATGTTTAAAACAGAGAGACTACCTTTAATAAAGACATTTATTAAATTCTTTATTTATTACATTCTAAAGTACGATGGGAAAGAGAGAATTTTCTCTGGTAGGTTCTCAGAAGGGGAAAGAAATATGTGATAAATTCTCAAAGTTTGTGTGGGGAGACTGACAATTCAGTGAACAAGCAGCCCTTGACCAGAGATGCTTGATAAAAGACCTACGTACATGAACAATAATTGGTATCACTACTGCCAGTATTGCTACTCCTATTGATCTTGTTCCGGGGAGACTGACAATTCAGTGAACAAGCAGCCCTTGACCAGAGATGCTTGATAAAAGACCTATGTACATGAACAATAATTGGTATCACTACTGCCAGTATTGCTACTCCTATTGATCTTGTTCCCAGAGACTGGGCTGAAGGAAGCCCCTCTCAATCATCACTGGGCTTGTATAATTAAAGGCTGAGTTTCCCGTCACTAAAACCAGAAGACACAGAAAAAGTGTTTGACAAAATTCAACACCTATGCCTGATATGTTTTTCAGCAAATGAGGAATAGAAGGAAATTTCCTCAACTTAATAATGGGCATCTATGAGAAACCTGTTGCTAGTATCATAGTTAATCATAGATAAGGAGCTTTCTCTCTAAAATCAGGAATAACACAAGGATGTCCATTCTCACTACTTCTACTAAACATTTTATTACAGTTTATAGACATTGCAATAAGGCAAGAAAAGAAAATAAAAGAAATCCATTTTGGGGTCGGCCCGGTGGCACACTTGGTAGAGTGTGGCGCTTGAGAGCACGGCAGCGCTCCCGCCGAGGGTTCGGATCCCATATAGAGACCGGTCCGCTCACTGGTTGAGCATGGTGCGGGCGCGACACCGAGGGTTGTGATCCCGTTACCAGTCACAAAAAAAGACAAAAAGGAAAAAAAAAAAAAAAAAAGAAATCCATTTTGGAAAAGAAGAACTCTTGATTCACAGGTGACATGATTGTCTATGAGAAAATCCAATGGAATCTCCAAAAACAGCTACAAAAAAGTGTGTTTAGTAAGGCTTTCACAGGCAATATCAATACACACAATCAATTTTGTTCCTATATATTAGAATCAAATAATCAGAAATTGAGTGAAAGCAACAGTAACATTTAAAATAGCATCACAATATGAAATAGTTATGGATAAATCTATCAAGAGCTGTGTATAACACCTGTACACTTAGTTGGTGGTGGCAAGAAGTTAATTTGATTGTTTCTCATAGATGTCTTTTCTCTTTTACAGAGTTTCCTTTGCAGGGCTGTGAGCCTTTTTATAAGTCTGTTGTTGGTTTGCTTCTCTGTAAATAGGGGTGGGGGAAGGGGATCTCATATTATAACTTATCTCTTGGACAGTATCCAGCACACAGTAATCATCCAAACTATTACTATTTATATTTGAGAAATTTAAATTAAAAGGTGATAAGAGTACAGAGTCCATTTTTCAGGAGCCCCACATTTGCTCTTCAGATCACTATCTTTATTGTGTCTGCATCACTCTTACAGAAATAAAAAGGAAAACACAGTTAGTACCTTACTAAATTCCTTTTCTGTGACTTGGCTGTGGCATTTGGCTTTACTGATTACTTTATTCTGAGTGCTGTCTTCTAGTGCTTTTCATTACACCACAGTGTTCTAGTAGTCTAACCTTCCTTCCATCCTTTTCAGCCTCCTTTTTTTGGATTTTCTTCTTTTGATCAACTTTCTGTATGTTGATGTTCCCCAGGCTCTATCTTTGTTTCTCTACTTTTCTCTTCTTTTCTTTTTTCATTCTTCAGACTCTTGCATAGTGGTCTTTTGACCTCATGCATTCAATTTCTCCATATGATGATAGGGGGAAAAAAACCTCTTTTGGGCTACAGACTAACATATTCATCATTCTTGTGGTTATCTGTACCTGAAATTTTGCCTCATATATCATTTATTTATTTCTCCCCCTCCCTCCCTCCCTTACTTGTTTCCCTCATTTCTCATTTTCTCTCTTCTATCTTTATCTTTCCTTTTCCACCATTCAGTTTACTTTAGATGTGGTTATTAATGTGTATTATTAAATACAAATATAAAGAAATGTTGGGTAATGCCCATGTATAAGTTTGAAAAATAGAACTATTATGTGTAGAAGGACATGTAAATGTAGCATGTGTATAATGCAGATAGTATTTGTTTTTTCATTTGTTTATTTTACTTTAAAAAATTTATTTATTTTTGAATTGACAAATAAAAATTGAATATATTTATTGCTCTAAACATCACTTTTATAGCTGCTTTTGCTGCATCCCATAAGTTTGGTCAAATTGTGCATCCATTGTTGTTTGTCTCAAGATATTTTTAAATTTCTCTTTTGAATTCTACTGTGTCCAATTAGATTTTCAGGAGAATATTGTTTAATTTCCACGTATTTGTGATTTTTTTTAGTTTTTCTCCTGTTATTACCAGTTTTATTCCATTGTGTTAAAAAATATACTTGACATGCTTTCAGTCTTCTTAAATTTCTTAAGACTTATTTTGTGGCCTAACGTATGTCCTATCTTGGAAAATGTTCTGTATGCACTTGAGAAAGATGTGTAGTTTGCTGATGTTGGAAAAAATGTTCGGTATATGTTTGTTAGATCCATTTGATCTACAGTGTCATTCAAGTCCAATATTTTCTAATTGATTTTCTGTCTGGATAATCTGTTTGTTGTTAATAGTAGGGTATTAAAGTCCCCTACTATTATTGCACTGCAGTCTAAGCTGGTGTTTGTTTAGACTTTAAATAACACATGAGCACTGAAATCATAACAACACATTAAATGCATAGATTTTGTTATTTTTGTGAAAATAAATGTACAGATAATAATGGGGTAGAGAAGTGGCATTTGTACTCCAGGATATACTTACATGTACTCGTATTTGAATGTATTTGGGAATAAAGTTTTCAGATTTTATATGAATACTTAGGATGATTGAAACAGTTTTAGTGGAAACACAATTATGAATAATGTTTGGTTTCAATTCTATTCTATTTCAAACTTGAGAAAATAATAGAATTAACAAATGAGAAACAGCTGTCAAAAGTTCTGCCAAGTAATACTAGCTTGTAGATGCTGAGTTGTTATGAGTTCAGCTATAGACATTTAATTATAAAGGAAAAGGAACTAAACTGAAATAAAAATCTTGATATCTACACAACATGATAGGGGAATACATTATTTAGACAACTTAAATGATATATTTAATGACCCTGGGGAAATATAAGAAGAAAGTTAATGGTAAAAATGAGTATCTTGTGTGCATACCTAACTTTTAATTAGGATTGTTTACATTGAAAGAAAGCACATAACATTGATCTTTAGAATTACATATAGTTAAGTAAAAACTTTATTTGTCCTGGAGGATGGCTTATCTGTGTACAAAATATCAGTGAGATAGACTTGATGAAGGTATATACTGGATTCAAACTACTGAACGTTTTTGACACAAAGCTAATTTTTATTGCACTTTGGGTCCTAGGAACATTCTTACCTTTCACTATTTTACTGTAGTGTCAGATAAATGAAGACTCATTTCAGCTGGTAGACAAAGCATGTTTTTAATATGCATAGTTCATGTATTCTCAGAAATATGATTAAGATTTATAAATGAATGTCTTTTGTTTTCAGATGGTCTTCTCTTCTCCTTGCCTCAGTCTAATAATATGGTATTGACCCCTTAGATGAGAAAATTAAAAATCAGTTGCTCTCTAGATAAAGAAGATTTCTTACATGTAGTAGTGAATGTCTTGCCTGTGAAGTCCTGCTTGTCTTTAATGTGATCATCAAAAAAGATCATGGATCTTTAGAGAAGAGCATTTCAGTGTAACTTTTGTCATATTTGAAAAAGAAGCAATAATTCGCAGTTGTTTCTATAAGAAAAATAAAACAGAGTTTTCAGCTGAATTTTTTAAAAAAAGGCTTGGAGGCAAATATAAGTGCCAATTTTGATTGTCCATCAAGGAGTTGGGGTAGTGACATGTGACAAATTATTCACAATCAATAATTTGATATTGAAAGCATGCTTACTCTGAGTGAGACCCACTTGATATTGTGGCTAATTTGTAAAAGCTTTGTGTGGGAAATGAAGCATTTGTGTGTAATACGCTGGGAATGAATATGCAGATTTTTTAGACATCTACAGTGACATCTAAGATTTGTTAACTTCACCAAACAAAAGGCACACATTCATTTTTTTCGTATCTGTTTTTATCAATCCTTTAAAATAATTTAAAGCATTTTTATTGTGCTTGCACAGACAGATTTAAACTTAGAAATTAAACTTGCCTAAAAATATTAAATGTAGATAATTTCAATGTTTTTCTTCAAATTTTATTCAACCATTCTTTTCAGCTCTTTATGACTGAAAATGTAAGAGAAGAAAATAGGTAATTGAGTGGCTCAAAATTATGAATAATTTAATAGGTTTTCTGGAAAAGGAAAACTAAAACCATGTACAGAAAAACAATCACAATGTTACATGAGATACTCCATATATAGTAAATATATTCATGTTTCATGCTCATGTACATGAGAAAAAATTTGTATATGCTAAACCTTGGTAATTTTGGAGAAATTGACCTTCACACAAAAAGAATATTTAAGGGAATATACATGATGATGAAATTGACTACTAGCAATTAGTGTGGCTTTTGTGTATTAAACTGGAAATTATTCCAGTTTCAGTATTCTCTGGCAACGACAAAAGCTTTGATAGTTAATATGTGGTTATTACCTACCTCTTTTTATACAACATGTTTTGAAGCTTAAAGGATTTTTCTGTTCTTTTCACCTTTTAATTTTCAGATGGAAATTATAAATGACATTTTAATGGATGCTCAAATGAGTAAGTTCAGCAAGATTTCCTGGAAGAATTTTGATATGAACATAATTGTTGTGTGAGCTCCATGGAAACCAGCTCCATTCTTTGTAGTCTAACAATACATGTTATAGTACAATTTAACCTAGTACTATGCCTCTGCATATAAATAATACCCCAACTTTATTTTTTAAGGATGTTCTCATTGTGTGTCCTTTATCTGTCAGCTATAACAGAAAAAATTGTCTTCTTTCTAATTTCTTCACATATGAAGAAAAGATTATAAGACTAGAAAGTTGGCAAAAACAACATTAAAAGACAAGGGGATATTGCCCCTAAAAAGAGATTCCTACTAATGTGACACACTGTTCTTCATCCTGTGTGAGTCACCAGCAGGAAATCAACATGACCAATCACAAATATCTTCCTGTTCTTGCAAAAATTGGGGCCTTTTAATAGAACCCAGCTTCCTACAGTAAATATTTGGAAATCAGTTGTATTCCCGGAAATACAGTGGATCTTGATGAAGTTTGTCTGTAAGTGGTTGTTGATTCAAATTACCAATGATGAAACTTAAATGTTAATAAAGATAATGATTATAGAAATTGTACTAGTTTTTATTGCTGCCAATAAAACAAACCACCACAAACTTAGTGTTTTAAAGAAAGCATTGGCTTCATCATTTACTGGACTGGCTAAGGGGAAGCGTCCTGTGACATGGAAAAGAGTTACTTCTTTCTCATGTACCAATTCCCATAACTCTTGCCACATGGCTTGTCCCCACGGGAGTCGGTGGCTTACAGTTCACCCTTGATATTTCCAACTAGAGATCCAAAGGGTTAAACGTTTGGATACAGCCCAGCTGTCAGTACAGATGGTTATTGGCCCAGGCTCATTTTTTTATCCCCATCCATAGTGCTCTCAGTTCAGCCCATTGATTGCTTTGCCCTGTGCCATTTTCATACCACAGGATATCTGTTGAGGGCTGGACAGCAACAGCTGTCCATGATGCTGAAGGTCCCATGACAGAGCCATTTGTATACCAAGCTTGCTCTGTGATAGGTCCCTGTCCCTCATGGAAATGTGTAGCCTCCACCTCCAGGGTAATGGTTATGTCAAAGTTTCCTCCACAACCTCTACTGGGGCTAGCACAGTTTGCAGCTCTTTGGATAGAGGACTCATTGACACAGTGCTTCTTTGTTCTGTATATGCTTCCGATTCAGAGTGGGAGTCTGATCTACACCTGTTTTAGAGTTGGTGGCGCATGTGTGCACCCAACCTATTATGGGGTATGTCATTCTTACTAGGACTTGGCAGTTCCTGTGATAGCTTCAGTGGCTATCAAGGCAGAATACTCAGCTGCTAACTGCTTTTCTATTAGGGTGTAATGCACTTCAGCACTGCTCCAGAGCAGAGACCAGAATCCTACAGGTGTGCGGAACTGGTCTTTTCTCTGCCACAAACCCCATCCTAACCCCTCCTGGGTTATATGTATATCTAATTCAAAAGTTAGTGGGATCAGCCACTTGTAAAGCCTGTACTTGCTGTATTGCCCTTTTTGTAGCCTGGTAAGCCTGTTCTACTTCTTCAGTTCAATCCCAGGGGGCTCCTTTCTTTGTTAATGCCTACAGTGGGCATGCCATTTGGGCCATATTGGGTACAAAAGCTCTCCAATATCCCAAAAGTCCTAAATATGTCTGTAGCTGAGCTACAGTTGTGGATTGAGGGTATGCCTATATCTTATCTATAATAGCTTCTGGGATGACCCTTGTCTTACCTGACCAGACCACTCCCAGGAATTTGACTGACAGCCCAGACCCTTGCACCTTGGCTGAGTTCATGGCCCACCTACATTGTTCCAAGTGACTTAGCAGCATTGGAGCTGCCTGGGTTAAATCTGCAATAGAATCAGAGGTTAGTAACACATCATCAATGTAGTGAAACACTGTAACCATGCTGGGCCTAGTCCACTTGGCTAGGTCCCCAGCCACTAAACCATGAAAGATGGTTGGGCTATGCAGATAACCTTGGGGCAATACTTAAAAGGTCCACTGTCTTCCTTCCCAGGTGAAGGCAAACTGATCTTGGTTATCAGCTGAGATTGGAATGGAGAAAATAGTATTTGCAAGGTCCAATACATAATGATAAGTCCCCAGCTGAGTCATCAGTTGATTCATCAAGTTGTGAACTGAAGGCACAGCTGCATGCAAGGGAGGCACTACTTTGTTCAGTTCTCCATAATCTACAGTCATTCTCCAGGTACCATCAGGCTTTTTCACTGGCCATACCAGAGTATTAAATGGGCTCTGAGCTGGATGAGTAATGCCAACTTTTTCTAATTCCAATACAGTGGCACTTATCTCTGTATGTCCTCCTGGTAGGTGATACTGTTTTACATTAACTACATGTCTTGGCTTGGGTAACACCTATGGGTCATGTTTAGCATATCCTTGTAACACAGGCTTTACTGTCCGTATCTACAGCCAAAACTCTCCAACTGTTGTTTGCAGCTGCAAACCATGAAGTAAATCCATAACCAAGATGTATTCAGCTACAGGGTATACATGAGGGGGTAATCTTCCTATGCCCAATGGCAATGACATGGCTTTGACCTCAACAGTATGTCCTCTATAGCCATCTATACGAACTGTGGCACCTGGAAACTTATCTGGATTGCCATATATCAGGCTACATTCTGCACCTTATCCACCAGTGCCAAAATATGCTGCACATTTGTCCTTGACCAATATATTGCCAATTCAACATGAGGCCTCTGGTCCTCACCTGCCCCCAAAAGATAAGTAACTTGGCCCATTCCCTAATCAGAATGGAACAGTTCATTTGCCTCCTTGGGAGCAACCAAAAAAGTCCTTTAAATCCACTGAGCATACCTTGCTACCTGTATTTGGACATTTAGTGAAGAAATGCTGTTCAGGGCGCTATTGGTGCCACAAGGCAAACAGAACTGCATTTGGCTGCCAGTCAGTTTTCTTCCTATCAAACCCTGCTGCTAGCAAGTCAAGCCACATCTGCTTACGGCTGGCCTTGCTTGGTCCCTATGGGATAAAATCCTGAGCATTTCTTGAGGGTTTGGTCTTAGCCACCCTTCAGACCCCTTTTGCTTGTCTCCTATCCTCTACTTCACCCAAGCTGGATATCATGGTCATTACCTCATGTATAGGATGACCAATGTATGGGGCCAGTATGGCCATCAGTAACCCAAAGGATGTTGACAGGGCATTCTGTAGCACTGTGTCTCTCATGCTGCCTGTAAAATTTTCATCATCTGGGCCACAAGTGTTCACATTAAACATGGACTGCCGCATCCCCAGCTCTCGAATTATTTGAGCTAAGCATACGTTTGCCATTTGCTAACAATCTTGGGCAGTTCTCTAGCATTTGCCCATATGGTTCAGGTAGCTACACTCACCCATTCCATTAAGAAGTGATTATCTGGCTCTTGTGCATACCTGCGGCTATTTTGCAGCTGTTGCCTCAGGGATGGGTGCATGGTAATGGAGGCCAATTTTTCCATCTCCTCACCAGAACATGTCACACCATCCACTCCTAGGTCTCATAACTGCAACAGCCAAGCAGCCAGGGGGTCCCCCTGTTTCTGCTGAAACTGTCTCCCCAAGTCAACTAACTCAACCTGGATATATGGGACATAGGTGGTAAATTGGGTCACCTGTGGGTTGCCCACTGGTTGTCTACCCAGTCCCATAGGCTGCTCGTGTTTCACTTTCTGGTGCACAACAGGTCGTGCCTGGGGATGCAGGGTCTCCCCCAACTCACCACTGGATTCATTGTCTTCCCTGGTGTGAGAAGCAGGAGTGGCCAGTCGCTGCATGTCATCCTGCAGGACATTCATCTGTGCTTCCAACAACTCTGCTTTTTGCTTCATATCTTCCAGTCACTGCACATCATCCTCCAAGATAATTGTCCATGCTTCCAACAACTCTGCTTTCTTCTTCAGCTCTCCATCAGTTTGCAGAAGAGTGAGCAGCAGCCAGACTCCGTTCAGCAGAAAAGTGGCCACTGAGCACCACATGCTCAAAGACAGTCACATTTCCTCCCCCTCACAAGGGGCTTTCCACTTCAGTGCCTGGTCTATGCTGCCTTGCATTACAGCAAGCAGCAACCAGATCCCAGTCAATAGGAAAGTGCCGGGGCACAACATGTTCAAAAGTAGCCACATTTCCTCCTTCTCTAAGGGCTTCTTGGCTCCTGTACCTGCTCAGAATCCTGCTGACTATGCCAACTGTGGTGTAATCCTGCTGACAATGCCAATTGTAGCATAATCCTGCCAATCACGCCAATTGTAGAGCTAGGACTAGGGTCTGGAGATCACAGACCCCTTGAGCTTGTTCACAAACCCCTTACACACAGGTCCATGAGCTAGGTAACTGGCATAAAGGTCCTTGGAGCCTTGGTTGAAGTAGGAATAGTCTTTATTCAGCACACACACATCTAGGAGCTAAGCAGTACAAAGAGAAACTCTGAATCTCAACTGCTACCGGCAAGGCCCAAAGTAAAACTGAAACTGAACAGCTGTCAGTGGAGTAAACATGCTTTATTATTAGATGCAAACTCTTTGCCACCAGCCTGCTTCACAAACTGCAGAACACGCAATAGTACTTAACTAGAAAGATACACTGGCGCACATGTGCACTAACTCCACTCACACACAACTTGTTTACAAGAAATGTAGATGAAGCCTGACTAAATTATCCTATTTTCCCCACAAAACTCAACCTTTGCTGGGGCTTTTGCCATCAGAATGGATGTGTGTACGTTTTCATATGTACATACACATATGTTAAATCAATAATGAAATTATAAACTTGCCATATTTCAAGGAAAAAACTTTATTAACATTTATTGTTAAAACACATATGAATTATTTCTTCTAATTCATTTTTTTAAAGCTTCTTTAAATAAATCCTGAATATACGACTCATAGAATTTTCTTATATGTGCTATTAAATAAATATTATAACCACACAGACATATTTAAATAGTAGGTGGTAGAAACACAAGCCAATAAAACCCAATAGTCTCAAGGTTAATGGTGACACATTCCACCTTTAGTTTCTGTCACTACAGTAAGAAAAACATGCACTAAGTTATTCCAACTGTTTACCTGTAAATTGCAATAAAATCTCCTTTACATAGAACAAAATACCCCCTTATGAAAATCAACGAAGTCAATACAACTTTAAAAATAGTCTTGGGCTGAGCCCGTGGCGCACTCGGGAGAGTGCAGCGCTGGGACCGCAGCAGTGCTCCCGCCACGGGTTTGGATCTTATATAGGGATGACCGGTGCGCTCACAGTGCTCACTGGCTGAGTGTGGTGTGGCCGGTCTCAAAAAGGACAATAAAAAAATAAAAAAATAAAAAAAAATAAAAATAGTCTTATTTACAAAACCACTTACATTATAGTATATGAATCCTATATTCTCAGAGGTATATAACTAGATTTTAGTTATTATGTTACCAAGAGAATAAAGTAAATAGTTTAGGCATGAATATATTTGCAACCATGAAATCTTTTATTTTCTTAACTAAAATAATGACTGTTTCTTGATCTCCCTCTACTTTCATTTATTTTAGAACTATACCAGCAGGAACAAATATTCTTTAATTGAGCAATTAAAGAATAAGAAGTGTAGAAAAGAGGTTGAGTTAAAGGAGAAAGAAAGAAAAGAAAGAAACAAATCACAAATATTTTGCACTTTGCTTTAAGAATGGTAGATTGTACATCCTGTTAGTAAATCTAAGTCTCTATTTCTTTCAAACATACTGCCTTTCTCAAAAGGGAACAAATCCATATATTATCAGCTAACATATGTTTTATTCCCAAAGAACTGTCTTTCCATGTTTCAGACACACACTGTAAATGTTAGGGTGATATATTTCCAAGGCATATTTCATTATTTTTAAAAATGATTTCATCATGAATTGCTATAAGGTCTGTAAATATTATTTTTGTGTAAAAAGTAATGGCTTGTTTTCCCATTATACTTCTTAAGACTATTCCAACCATCTCTCCCTTATCCATTATTTTAAAAGCCTTTCTACTTTTAGCAAGTGTTTTTAATTTCTTTTTTAATTTGGTCATTATTTGCCTAAAATAAGAGAAAATACTTTGTAGTTCTGCATACACAAAGGAAAATGGAATTTATTAGGCTTTCTAACTGTATGTCATGGAATTCCTAACTAACAGGAAAACATAAACCTCTTGATATTTTCCTTTTCTCTCTCTTTTTTTTTTTTTAACTTTTCTCTTAAAGAAATCTCACATTCCCAGTATAAGCATCACAGAATTGAAAGGTCAAGTTATTAGCAAAAGCTGAGCACAGTAATGTTACTCTGTTTCCAAAGAAAACTGAAATGATGCCTAATGTTACATTGAGGAGAATATGGTGCATCACAGAGAGTGAAGAAACTGAAATGAAAGGTCAGAATGTCTTTGGGGATGGTGAAAAAGCAGTGTATTTTGAGGGGGTCATTTTCTTCTACACAGGCTCAGCCTGACTATAAATGCAATTTCCTAAAGGCAAGGCTAATTCATCGTTGGAATGAAAATGAAGCTTTTAAAAAATAAGTTAAGTCCTAAGTGCTAATTATAATACGTGTTTGGGATTCAAGACAAAAGGGCTAACCCCAAGTCTGTCACAATTATGTGGCTGTGGACAATTTGCTCTGTTTCTGGGCCTCAATGTTATATAAAACAAAGAATTTGGATCATTGAGTGTTTCTTAACCAGTAAATAGGGACATTTTTACCTTCTGTTCTTAATATCTATAATGCAGAATTTAGATGGGTTGCTCACCTAGACCATAATTTGTTTAGAAACCTTGAACAAGTTGATCTCTAAAATCCTTTCCAGTTTTCACCCTATAATGTTAGGCCACATGAATGTCTCCCCAATCTATATCATCTATTATTTTTGTTTTCAATAATCATGTATCAGGTATCTTCTGTGTATCAGAAAACCATGCAGCAGAATTGCTAAACATACAAAGCCATATAAGACAGAGACCTTCCCTTAGGAAGTATAGAATCTGGCCAATGGAGAAAGACATGCAGACACATAAGTATAATAAAGAAGTGCAGGTATACTGAAGAAGCAATTAAGTTAGAATTAGAGAACTGTGGAAGAAAGCTGGTTTAATCTGGGGCATGGTGAGGTGATTAGTCCAGAAATATTTTATTTTTTAAAAAATTTGAAATTTTTTGGAAAGAAAATAAGGGGTGGATTAGGTGTTTAAAAGAAAGACATCCTAGACAGAAAGAATACAATAGCAAGAGCAGAAAGACTCTGTGAAAGAACTGGACATGTTCAGAGTGATAATTAACAATGCAATAGGGCTGGAGCATGGAATATGAAGGTCGACGCAGCAAGACAAAATGCTGGTGAGGTGGCCAGAGGCTAAATTTTCTACTCTAGAATTATTTTGTAAAAAGTTTGCATTTTATGTGGTAGACAAAGAGGTTTTAAGGCAGGAGAAACATGGATAAAGCACTAGATTTAGTTGTAGAGAAAGCTGTTTGAGAGGCAGAACGTTAAATAGGTATTATTGATTTGATGTATGGATTTAGGGCTGTTAAAGTAAAATTTTCCAGGTGCAAAATTGTGAAACTCATGCAAAACATGAATTGACTACAAGAAAATATTTTATTCAAGTAAGTAATTAATGCAGAAAACATTTGAGAAACTCGTTATTAGCAAGCAACAGACAATTTAATAAAAGTATATCAGACTAAGATTGTTGAACTAGTTTAAAAACTGGTTAATACTCAAAAGGGCAATAAACTGTAACCTTCGAGTTACCTGTTTTNTCCAGGTGCAAAATTGTGAAACTCATGCAAAACATGAATTGACTACAAGAAAATATTTTATTTAAGTAAGTAATTAATGCAGAAAACATTTGAGAAACTCGTTATTAGCAAGCAACAATTTAATAAAAGTATATCAGACTAAGATTGTTGAACTAGTTTAAAAACTGGTTAATACTCAAAAGGGCAATAAACTGTAACCTTCGAGTTACCTGTTTTATCAGATGCAAATTATCTGCCTCTCTACTGGACAAAAATCAACAAGCTAACATTTAACTGTACAAAATCTGAGACCTTTAATTAATAGCATGCAGTAAATTGAAAAGTATATTCTTCTAAACCTTGGGTTTAGCTCATACTACTGTACAGGTAGAAAATACAAGTACCCACCATCCACTTTTTTGCCCTATTTCCAACTTTTGTATATTTTTTCTTACCTGGGAAAACTACATCATCAGTATTTCATTGTGCACCATCCCTTCAACTAAGTTTATGTACCATGTAACTGAACAGTTTAAAATATGCATACATAAACACTATTATACACTATCATATTGTATAAATCATTAAAAAAATTTAAACTAAATATACTACTTATGAAAGATTTCTTGTCTCCAGAATATTTATGGATTGTTTTAAATATTGGGCTCTCTAAGCATTTTATTAACCTGCTTCAGGGATATCTGTTTTGTACAATACAGCATCATATTTTTAAAAAGGCAACCACTTATTTCTCCATTATAATCAGTTAGCTCGCTATGCAAGTTTCTCCTCAATAAACTGCAAAACTGAGCATCTAAGACCAATGTCCCACGAGAGAAGCAAATGGGTTTTAAGCATGGCTATTCCATTATTGACTTTTTCCTGCTTTTCAGTAACTCTTGGATTATTCTAAAAGCAACAATGAAAACTTGTGGATTTTATTGGGTCTTCCTGGGATGTAGACTCTTTAGGCAGGAATCTAATATGTGCCATGATAAATGGTCTCACTGTGATCCCTGGCTGTGGACATTCATCCTGAACTTGTTCCATAAAACGAATGCTGTGAAATCAGCATATTAACAGCATCTAATAACAGGATGATGATATTTCACAGGAAAAACTGAATACTCAATACCCTTGATTCTTAATCACACCCCTTCCATAGGAAATAGGATAAGAAACCCCCTTCATATGTTGACATGGTTTTATTATCACAATTTAAAACTAGGTGGCTTATCCAAAATACCAACAATCCATTAAATAACACGCAAAAGAAAGTACAGAGATCAGCTACTCTAAATCCCAAGTAATTGTATTTGGGGCAAATGTCTTTCAATTATTAAACTGACTTATATCTAAAGACTTTATGCAACAAGTCAATATATTTTTGTTCCTATGTGTTTATTTTCTAACCAAGTTATATGAAGGAGTAGACTTATGTCACATAGCTGAAAGTTAATTTCATTCATTCATGCGACAAATATTGATTGAATCTCTCTAAGTTCGAGGAACTATCAATCAAAACCCTATACTTTCAAAGATCTTACACTGAAGGCGGTGGGGGAGTTAGATGATAAACCAATACATTCATACTTAAGTAGGCAAGAAAGAAAATTTCCTGTGATGACAGGTGCTTTTGTAGAGAAACAGAAGATTCACTGACAGTGATTGAGTAACACTCTAGATGATGAGGTCAATTAACATCTCTCTGAGGAAGTTAAATTTAACGTGAAATTCGAGTCACAAAAGGAAATCCATCATGAGAAGATAAAGGAGGAGAGCATTTAAGAGCCAGGGAACAGACAAGGCAAAGAGGAGAACGGATGTACACACTTAAAAAAACTAAAAGAAAGCTGATGGGTAGAACAGGGGCTAAGGAGAGTGGAGAGTGAGTGAGTGTGGATCATAAGTTCTGCACGGAGATGTTGGTTAATGGAAAAAACAAGCATTCGGTTACAATTTCAAAAAAGCTTTCCAAGGTAACTTTATCACAGCCATGCTCTATGTCATGTAATTTGAGACCAGGCTTGCCCATTTCTGCTATATCAAGTCTCAAATTTGTACATGAAAAATTATTGTGAAGCAATTCGAGATACTCAGTGTATTTCTGCAGAGAAGGTGACTCACCTTTCACCTAAATGAGTATCTTATTCAATGTCTGTATTTTGGTCAAAGGAACAATACTACTGTTAGTTATTGAAAGAAAGTGAGCCGAGATGCAGAGTACCAATCAAGCTTTATTAAAGGAAGAAAATCTGCCGGGCTGTGCTCAAAGTGGCAGACAGCCCGGGACTGCCTTCAAAATGGGAGACAGCAGCAACAATGGGATCACGAGAGTCTGAATTATCTGCTGGGTGTGAAATGTACGGGGGGAGGGACCATCAGGTTGATGTAACTGGGTAGAGAACTGCACCAATGCAGAAGCCAGAAAGTTGTTTCTGTTTAAGTCAGGAGGCTTCTCTAAAGGGAAGGGGAAGGGCTTGGTGCTGGAGTGGAAGACGAGGTTGGCTATTTCGTGCTTATTGTGTGTACAATGGCACCAGTCACATCCAAAATCTATCAATTATTATAATAGTGTTGAAAGAAACAGTACAGAGGCTTGCTTCAAGGATGCGTTTACTGTCTATTGTTCTATGCAAACATCTGTTTTTGGATCTTACCTCTTCTTCCCAGCT
>NW_007735650.1:44465-45917 GCF_000696425.1 Galeopterus variegatus
TGTTCTACTGATGTGGGAGGGAGGAGCTGGTTGGTATTTGAAGGGCTAAGCTGAAGAAAACCCCCTCCCATGTCTTCATCTTACAAAAGTAATAAAAGCTACCCCCAGAGATGGGAAGGGAGAGAAATTGGTCTTATGAGGGAACAGTTCTGAACTCAGTGAAATGCTGTCCTGAGACTGGGAAAGAAAAGGAGAGTTGGACTAAGGTTTATTCAGTATTCTTGGTTGCAAGAAATAAAAGCCACCCTAGTTAACTGAAGTGGGGGAGGGGGTGTGGAACAATTTTAGGGGCTCACAGCACTCATAAGAAGTTAGCAAAACAGGCTTGGGATCAGTAGGAAACAAGAATGGTCCTGATGAACAAGAAGCCAAAAGAAGGGAGTAGAGCAACTGTCATTAAGAGGAACTACCTGGTCAGGAGGTGGCTGCAGGTCCTACTGACCATGCAGCTGAACTTCCTCAGCTGCAATTAGAATGCCCCATGCCTATTTGTGATTCTTGTCATGTGAATAATAGGTGCACCATGCCACGCTAAAATGTAAGTAATGTCACCTGGTTTAAAAAGGCATATAGTGGTAGTTTGCATTATCTTTGAATTGAAAAGAACATCAATAAATATGAATCTGTCTATTTACCGTGATATTAAGGTCCACCAAGAACACACTCTGATATCCAGAAATACCTATCAGGTGTCATACTACCTAATATGAGACATAGACATAGGTAATAATAAGTGTGCATTCTATATTACTAATTCATAGTTACTAGATACCTATTTTAGACATATTTCTCTGTTTATTTTGTCAGAGTAATGCATAGATAAGTAAGTAACCAAATGGTATAGTGTAGAGGGTTAGAAATCTTGATTCTCATTTGATTTTTAGACAGCGCTCTTTAGCTGAAATACTTATGGGACAAAAGTCCTTAGCTAGGAGGCAACGGCCTACAGCTAAGTGGGCAAAAGCCTATTTAAGCAACTCTGATCAATTAAATGTTGATTCTCAGTTGATTCTTAGTATAGCGTTTTTAGCTCACAAACTTATGGGACAAAAGTCCTTAGCTAGGAGGGAATGGTCTACAGCTAGTGAGCAATAACCATTGAATCAACTCTAATCACTGTTTAGGTATGGGACTTGCACTTTGATGGTTTTGAGTTAACAGGTGGTTGACATACTGATCTTGTTAAGAGTTTTTAAAGAATTGCTGCAGAAAAATATGTCAGAAATGTTTGCTGAAGGGAAAACTTTTTGTTAATGGAATCTTAAGATACAATCACAGATAGATAGAATAGGAATATAATGACTGTTTTAACTGTTATAAAAATAGTTACATCTAAGTTAAAGACAATGATCACAGTGTAATTAGCTTAACATTTCACCAATTATACTTTGGACTATCACACTGTTAGTTTTTTTATTTTTTTTCCTTTTTGTCTTTTTTCGTGACCGGCAA
>NW_007735650.1:50401-51347 GCF_000696425.1 Galeopterus variegatus
GTTTACTGTCTATTGTTCTATGCAAACATCTGTTTTTGGATCTTACCTCTTCTTCCCAGCTGAGTACCTGACCTTCATCCTACCTATCACCACTTTTCTTCCCATAATCAGTTTGTCTGTGTGTTAATTTCACCGAGTGAAAGTTGAAGGCAGTATAGAAGTACCTCTGTTGAGAAGTGATTCATAGTCTTGTTCTACTGATGTGGGAGGGAGGAGCTGGTTGGTATTTGAAGGGCTAAGCTGAAGAAAACNTGATTATGTTGAGATACTTTCCATCTATACCTAATTTATAAAGGGTCTTTTTCATGAATGACTGTTGCATTTTATCAAATGCTTTTTCGGCATCAATAGAGATGATCATATGTTCCTTGTGTTTAATTTTATTAATATGGTGGATCACATTTATTGATTTGCGTATGTTGAACCAACCTTGCTTCCCTGGGATGAATCCCACTTGATCGTGGTGAATGATCTTACAAATGTGTTGTTGTATTCTGTTTGCTAATATTTTATTGAGGATTTTTGCGTCTGTATCCATCAAGGGTATCGGCCTGTAGTTTTCTTTCTTGGTTATTTCTTTACCTGGTTTTGGTATCAGGATGATGTTTGCTTCATAGAATGTATTTGGAAGCTTTGCTTCTGTTTCAATCTTTCGGATTAGTTTGTAAAGAATCGGTGTCATTTTCTCTTTGAATGTTTGGTAAAATTCTGCTGTGAATCCATCTGGTCCTGGGCTTTTCTTTGTTGGGAGCTTTCTGATAACATCTTCAATCTCCTTTATTGTTATTGGCCTATTGAGGTTTTCTATATGTTCTTGGTTTAATTTTGGAAGCTTGTGTGAGTCCAGAAATTTATCGATTTCCTCCAGATTTTTGAACTTGTTGACATATAGCTGTTTATAGTAGTCTCAGATGATTCCTTGTATTTCATTTGGGTCAGTTGTAAT
>NW_007735650.1:55370-55735 GCF_000696425.1 Galeopterus variegatus
CGCTAGTGATTTTGTTCGTTTGTTTGTTTTTTTCATGATAGTCATTTTTATTATAGTAGTGGATTTTTATTTTACTTGGATTGTTATGGCAGTGGTAGTAATCTTCCAGGATCCTATCCCAGTACTCCCTTGAGAATTACTTGTAAGGGTAGTCGTGTGGGGATGAACTCCTGCAGTTTTTGCTTGTTTGAGAAATATACTATTTGCCCTTCATTTTGGAAGGACAGCCTTGCAGGGTAGACTATTCTTGGCTGGCCATCTTTGTCTTTTAGTATTTTGAATATATCATCCCATTCCTTTCTAGCCTTTAGGGTTTGTGCTGAGAAGTCTGACATTAACCTGATTGGAGCTCCCTTATAGGTGAT
>NW_007735650.1:56566-130373 GCF_000696425.1 Galeopterus variegatus
ACGTCTCAGCGTGGAGCCGAGCCCACCGGAATGGCTGGCCTGCCCCCACTAAGACGTCCAACTCTGCCCCCACCCGAGAAAATGGAGGCAGCTCTGCTGTGGGTGCCTAGCCTAGTGTGGTAAGCGGGAACCAGGCAGGCGGGGAGCAGCCGGGCTTCGCCCTGCAAGTGGGGCTGGGCTGGGGGTGACTCACAGAGCTCGCAGCGTTGGGCCAGTCCGGCGCACCTCACTCCGTTTCTGCGCTGGTTCCGCTGGCTTTCCTGGCCTTTGTTGACTGGGCTGCTCACCCGTTCCCGCAGCTGGGTTTGGGTGCTCTCAGGAGTCCTCCTCTGTGTCGGCCCCAAAACCTCGAACCTGCTGCTGCTTGTTTGTCGATGCAGGATCGTTGTTGAAAGAATTATTCGCCTTTTGTTGCTCTTGGTAGTGCAATTAATACTCTGGTATCACAGCACACAGTTCTCAGGATCGCGCTGTCTCCTCGCACGGCCGCTCCAGACCCGTCACCATCTTGGACCCTCTATTTATTGTTTTATTCATTCATTCAACAAATATTTATTGAATGTCAATTATATGTCAGATACTATGTTAGGTGTTGGGTATAGAACATTGAATGAGAAAGACTTTGTCTCTGCCTTTATAGTGGCTGTATTCCATCAGAGGGGGGCCAAATAATAAGACAAATAAACAAAACTATTAATATTCTAGAAGATACCACAATACAGTGAAAGAAACATTTTCCATAATTGTAACCTAGTTCTCCCTTGAGCTCTTCATCTTTTCTTCATCTCTCTTAAGTTGAATCTACTCATACTCCCATAGCTTGAGTTGCTAAAACTCAGGATTCAGACTCATCATTAATGTTGCCTTCCAATGATTTTTACAGAGCATTATTCCTCTACCCTGGTACAAACACCCTTCTGGAGCCTCATGTCAAGCAGTTACAGCATTTTTTCCCCTTTTCATTGCATAGCACTCTCTGGGCACATTGCAAATTCTGAATTCATGCATTTGTAAACCTCAAACACCATTCCTATTGAATATTGTCTTACATAAGTGTTATCAGTGAAGGGATTTGAGAAGTAAAACTACCTGATCAGATTTGCGTTTTAGATAAATCAGTCCAGGAATGTGGAAGATGGGTTGGAGGGGTGTAAGACTGGAGTCAGAGAAACAGTTAAGAGATATAATGAGGGTTTGAGATAAGGCAGTGAGGCCATAGAGAAGCAAACAGTTTCAAGTGATATTTAGAGGGGTAAATTAATAAGACCAAACTACTGGAAATGTGAGGGGCAAATGTGAGGAGGAGGTCAAGACTGACTCCCATGTTTCTAGCTTCAGAGTATTTGGAGACTCGCAGATCATATAAGAATTTTATGAAATTCTTTCCCTGAAGGAAGAAACATGGGTGTAAAAAGAAAAAAAACCACAAACAATATAAAGAGGTTCAAATTTCATTGTTCTGTTGGGCATAGTGGGGTCAATGGTCAAGTGTATGGGTCTGTTTTGATGGATTGAGTTTACAAACTGTCATTTAACTGTAAAGCATGAAACTGTTCAATAAATTATTTAGGTTTTGTGCTTTTCAAAGGTTTGAGGAAAAATATACATATATATTTTAAATTTTCACCATTAAAATGGTTGTTTGTAAATCATATACACTTTCAGTCAATAATTATGACTGTGGAATTATGAATTAATGAAAAATTAATATTTTGGTTTACATTCTACACAGACACATAGCATAAAATATTGTGCTTATACACAACAAATATTTGCCATTATTGGATCCTTACTATAATCTAGGTATATTCAATATTACCTCTTAGGTGACTCACAGATTAGTAGAGTACATAAGATAAAGCACACAAATGACTATAAAATGAAGGCCAATATGGTAATTATCATAAGAGTGTGGCAAACAAAGCTGTTTGGGACTAAATAAGAGACAGTATCACATATCTGCTTAGTGTCTTAAGAGTTATATGTAAGGTTTCAAAGAGATATGCATGTTCAATTTGCTTGTTTTAAATTACAAGTTTCTAGACTTCAGGGACAATCTTCAGATCACTTTATAAAAGTGTCTAAAAAATGCTTTTGAATATGGTAATGAGGTTGCTTTTTACATCTCAAATGTAAGATTATGTACATAGACCTATGAGACCCAAGGTTAATTTTTATTCTGTATATATTTTGCCTGAAATGTCTACTCATAAAATAAACTGTATAATGGGATTTAATAAAAAATGCATATAAAACATTATAATTATAATTAAATTAAGTAGAAATCAATGGAATTTCTCTAAATAAAGTGAAATGTATATGTTTATGTAAACATATTTATGGTGATGTTTATGTAAACATATTTATGGTGAAGTAGATCTCAGATAATCCTGTTAATGGTTTAAGATAAACAACTAAATTGTTGATATTTTTTTATTTCCTCAAATACAAGTGAATTTTACCAACATATAATTCCTAGAGGTTTTGTAGCATGCATGAATACATATCATATATATTCATATTATATTCATGAATGTTACATATATGAATATCATATTTATCATTTATTCATTTTTATATTTATAGCAGATAGGGCATAAACTTTCACCTTCTGAGGTGACAGCAGAGCTGTGGCCAGAAAAGGAAACAATTTGGGCTTGAAAGCTTTGTTCTGTTTCTGTCTCTACAGCAATATGTGTCACCCTGACCCAGTCACATAATGCATTTGTACATTTGTTCCTAATTTGAGATAAAACATAGATGGTTTGGAAGTGAATGTAAAGATAAAGAAAAGTCACATTATTAAAATTTAATTGATAGGATTTGGCAAAATATTATTTTAAAAAATTGAAGCAGAGTAATGTGTCAAAAAGCTCACCCACCCCTATCTCACTTGCTGCCTACACACTCGTTATCTTAGTTGCATAGCAGTCAGATTATGCTCCATTATGCTGTGATACCAATTCCAATATCTAAGTTCCTTGACAAAAGGAAAAACAAATGTATTTCTTGCTAATGAAAATTTTTCTGCAGGTCCTGGTGATTCTTCAGAGTATTTATTCTCCAGAAGGTGGCTAAGTATTCCAGGATGCTTTTATTTTATGACACTTCCACACCAACACAATGCTTCAGGATCCACTTTGGCAGATGAAGAGTATGAAGCCCTGACTTGTAAGAGTGTAATCCCTGAAGTGATACATATTATTATAAATCATAATCAGTTAATCAGAATTAGTTGCATGGTCCCATCCAATTTGAAAGGTTGAAAAACATGGTCTTCCATATATCCAGGTAACCAAACAGAACCTCGAGATGATGGTAAGCGATAATAATCATTATTCAGAATACAGGGACATTGGCGGCTTTACAAGAAGAGCTTGTGTGAAATAAGATAATTCTTCAAAAGGAGAGAATATATATACAAGAATAGATTAAAACAAAATTTTAAAACTGTAAGGGGATTAAAATATAAAATGATATGTTTTAATAATTTAAAATATTCAACATTATCACACAAAATTTTCCAAGAAGAGAAATTAACATTGATGATTATTTTGAGTTTAGTCACTGCAAATGTCACATCACCTTAAGTTGAACATGGCTTTATGCACCATAATTTTTAATTTTGCCTGGTAAATATTATACCATGCAAAAATATAAGTATAATCATTTTGATTGTTGTATTTATATTAGTTGTATTAGTAATGAAATAAAACAACTCTTGGGTAAACTCTTCAGCAATCATCAGATATCAAGAAAGTGAACTTAAACTTTCTGGCCCAAGTGTCTTCTTTTAAATATTATTCTGAATATTACAAATAAAAATGATTTAAACATACTCAAATATATTTTCACATGTCAAATTAACATTTATAGAAGAGAACATATGTAGAGAGTATTTTGAGTTAGTGAAGCTACATAATTGCGGACCAAAAGCATTCTAAAGCTATAAAGCTAAGAAAACTTTTGATGCCAAGGTGAAATGAAATTTTTGATTCTTTATTTATACCTTGTAATTAAAAAAGAGTCCAATACTAGGACTGGCCATATAGCTCATTTGGCTAGAGTGTGGTGTTGGTTACACTAAGGTTAAGGGTTCAGATCTCCATACAGGCCAGCCAACAAACAAATAAATAAATAATTTAATAGATAGATAGATAAAAATAGGCCAATACTACAAATGTGTAGCTTTCTGGTGTATCATATAACAATATAAATAAAAGTAATTTCCTTAACAAAGCTAATGGTGAGCTGTCAAAGATAAGATAACTGGCCCTAAAATAAAATAACTGTATTTGATTTGTAAAAATTTCATTAACTGCATCATATATTCCTGAATGTAACCCTGAAAATGTGAGATAAAAGTGGAAAGCATAATAACTCTTAAATTATTTCTGAACCTTCCTATTTATACTTTTATATCAGTTTTGCAATCATGACTATTCTCACATTCTCGCTTTTTCTTCTTTCTTTTATTGTTTGCTTTTTATTCAAAACTTACAGAAATGCAGTGCATTATCAACCCAATGGAATAGACTTGGATGTTTTGGTAGAAAAAAGGTATCAATGGCAAGTTAATGAATAGCATAATGTAAAAAACAAGACATCAGAGGAGACACAATGTAAAAAATAATTCTATTAAAATAAAAACAATAGAAAATCAAGATAAAAAAAATATAAGACATATTTAATCTCATATATAGAAACATTTACATTGGAAATGAATGGGAGGTCCTTCTGAAGGAAAATAATCCCAGATAGAAGGATTGAGCTTGCAATAGAGAAGGGAAACTACCAAAAAAGATAAATATATGTAGGTATATAAAAACTTGAAACAATTTATAACAATAAAGTCAACAATATCTTGAGAGGTTTTGAACTTATATAGGAGAAAAATATGTGACAACAATAGCACAAAAAGCAGTGAATGGAGTCAATCTATTTTAAGTTTTTTACAATGTTCATGAATGTGATTATTTGAGGTAAGCTGTAGTAAGTTGAGAATGCATATTATCATATCTCAATTAATCAATAAAACTGTTTAAGAATTTAATAGAGGAGCTAAAATGGAATAAATTAAAGTAGCGACCAAAATAGGTAGGCTAATTGAATAAAGGGATGAGGAGCAGATGGGACATAAACAAATAAATAGCAAGATGGTAGATGTAAATCTAATTACAGTGATATAATAACACTATAATAATTGGTAAATATAATTATAATAATTACATTGAATATAAATAAGCTAAATCTAAGTAAAAGCTAAAGGTTGACCAAGTTAAAAAATGAAATGTTATAAAAAGATGTATTTTAATAAAAAGATGTGACACACTAAAAGCAAAAGGTTGAGGACATCTACTTCCACCTATTGAAAAAGGTTATTGAAAGGTTATTAGTGAAATTGCCTTACAGTGCTAAACAAAGTGAGATTCAGGCAAAATATATAATACAAATGTTTTTAGACATTTAACTACAGGCAGCATAGGACTGTGACAACTGGGAGACAGGAAACAAAGGAGCAAAGCACTGTGATTTCTTCAACTAACTGTATGGAGGCAGTTTCCAGGTTGAAGTTCATGGAGTCAAAAAAAACAAAGCCCAGAAGTTTTGCTAAATTGAGATGACAGACATCATAGTCTGCAGAATTTCAGGGTCAAGACAGATACATTTGTAAGATGGAATACTTTAGAAGAGGGAGTTCTACAGAGAGATAAAAAGAGAGATCTGAAGATATGTGGAGAGATTCCCTTAAATCTTTGGCTGAATACTGGTCTAGGCATATATAAGTTGAATATTCATGAGAATGGAGAAATAAGTAGTGGAGAACAGTAGGCCACACAATTTCTGGAACTTATATAAGAGCTAAAAGTAGTTCTGCTCCCACAAGACAGAGTGGCAAGACCTCCTCATACACATAGAATCAGGTAGAGTCCTCAGAAGATTATGGCTTTAGGGTGAGGATAAATTAGCTCTTTATTAATGATAACTCTAGTTATGCCCCAAAATAGCATAAAAATAAGCCTTAAAAGTATAAAACTATATCTAATTAACATAATTGCCTGCCAAAATAAAGTCCAACACTCTTTAAAGACATTTATCAAAATCCAGTACATGATAATGTACAATTCACTATGTTTGGCATCCAGTTAAAAAATATCAGGAATTCAAAAGAAGAGAAAAATAAGATCCAGAACCAAAATGAGACTTTTCAACACAGTATATAAAATAAAAATATACTGGATAAGATTACCAGGTTATTAGGCAACACTGAAGAAGAGATCACTGTACTTGAAGACAGTAATAGAATTTATCCATACAAAAAACAGAAATAGAAAAAGCCCCATCCTCCAGAAAAAAAGGGAGAGCATTAGTGACTTGTAGAAGGAAATCAAATGGTCTAACATCCACGTAATTGGAATCCCAGGAAAAAATGTGTGTGGCGAAAGAGAGCTGTAGAAAAAAACAAATAAAAAAATAATTGCCATTTATTCCAAACTTGATTAAAATAATAAGCCCAAATTACAAAACTTCTGAAAATAAAGAGAATATTCTTGTGATTTTGGGTTAAGCAAATATTTAGTAGATAGGACACTAAAACATGAACAACAAAAAATGAAAAAAGAAATGACAAACTGAATTCTATTAAAATTTTAAACTTTTGTTCTACACTGTTAAAAAGAAAAGAAAAGGAAAGACACAAACTGGGAGAAAATATCTGCAAAACATGTTGTACAAAGGACTTAAATCCAGGCAGAGCCACCTGCAAAATTTGTGGGATCAAGTGCAAAATGGAAATGTAGAATCCTTGATCAAAACAAAAGAAATGTGACATTAAAAGTACAAATATATAAAGCTTATTCCTTTAAAATATTTTATTACTTGTAAAACCTAATAAGTGCAATGGTGCTTCTAAGTATGTAAAGTAAAATTTTAAATGATAAGAATGAGTATTATCATTCTTTATATTGTCCAATGCCAGTTTTAAATACAAACATTTATCTTGCATGCAGAATAGATGATGTTTTATATCTTATACATATATATATATATTTTTTTTCTTCTTAGCAAAACAGTAGAAATATTGGATAAAATACAGCTTTATAACACTTATTGATATGTGCCTGTTCTACCAACACTTTTTTCCTTCAGCTTACTGATAAGTAAGGAAAGACTGAAAGGAAAAGGAACTATAGTTTATGAAGCCATCGTTCCTTTCACTCTGTTTTCTTTTTAAGTGTAAGTGGTTGAGTTATAAACTCATAAGAAATGATCAACATCATTAGTCATTAGAGAAATGAAAATTATAATCTACTTCAAGCAATCACACTGTAGAATGGCTAAAATCTAAAAGACTGACAATACTAAGTGTTGCAAAATATGTAGAATGAGCAGAACTTTCATACATCGCTGATGGGAATGCAAAATGCTGAAGCCATTTTGCAATACAGGCTCACTCAACAGGAAGATATAACAATTCTAAGTTTGTGTGCAACAAATAACAAACCTTCCCTAAAATATATTAAGCAAATGTTAAGAGAACGTAAAGGAGAAATAAACAAATATGCAATTTGAATAGGAGATTGTACAAACAAAAAAATCAGAAAAGGTATGAAAATTTTGAGAAAAATATTATGAAATTATATTAATGTCATATATAGAACATTATACCCAACCACTGCAGAATGCATGTTCTTTTCAAGAAGTCACAGAGTATTTATCAATATTGAACATTCATTGGACCATCAAAAAATTTGAAATTCCAGCAGAGTTTATTGTCTGACTACAGTGAATTCAAGCTAGAAATCAAGTAACTCAGCAATATACAGAAATTCTTATAGGTGTGAAAGTTATGAAATTAATTTCAAAGTAATCCTTAAGTTAAAAAAGAAATCACAGTGGATATTTAAAATATTTCCAGCTATATGAAAATTAGCATATTACAGATGGAAACACGTGAATCCATGCTTAAAATAAACTATATAGTTTTAAAATATGTCTTAGAAAATAAAAAAGGCTGAAAAAACTAAGAAGTTATCTCAAGTATTAAAAATAACAGCAAATTTAACCCAATGAAATGATAAGGAAACAACAAATATTTTACGGAAAATAAAAACAAAAAACAAAATTAAAATAGAGGTGATCTTCATAACCGAAAACTATTTCTCTAAAAAGTTATGAAAGTGCATAGACTGTGAAGAGACTGATTAAGAAAAGCATGGAGAAGTCACATATAACCAATATCACAAATAAAAAAGAGAATTTTACAATAGATCTCAAATTTTACTACAATTATTAAATAATTTTACTACAGTTATTGAAGAGGCCATAATATTAATAGTAATAATAATATTGAATGGGACAAGAGGAATCTTTGGAAGGTGATGGTTTCACAAATGTATACTTATCTCCAAATTCATTGACTTATATATATTAAATTGTACAGCATTTTACAAGTCAATCATAACTCGATAAAATGGTTTAAAAATAAATTTAAAATTTTTCAAGTTGTTTTCTTTTCAAAAAATGTAAAATTCAAATTTTTTTTTTTTTTTTTGTCTTTTTCCGTGTCCGGCAACGGATCGCAACCCTCAGTGCTGCCCCCGTACCGGACCGGGGACCGGCAACGGGATTGCAACCCTCGGTGTTGCTCCCGCGCCTCGCTCAGCCAGTGAGTGGGAACCGGTCTGTATGTGGGATCCGAACCCTCGGGCGGGAGCGCCGCCACGCTTCCCAAGCGGCGCACTATCCAGTGTGCCACCGGGCCAGCCCCGTAAAATTCAAATTGTAAATCAAATAAGTTCAGAAAAATATTTGATGCGTAAAAGATTAAGTAAAAACATATAAATAAAGCAAGATTCATGTTGTCATTGTCCACACTTGCACTAGACCCTTGTGGTCCGCCAGTTTCTTTTTTCCTCATCCTATTCCACACCACCTACTCAGGTCCAACGAATCCTGCAGAGCTAGTCTCCGGCAGCAAGGGTGTGGAGAAAAGGGAACCCTTGTACACTGTTATAGAGATGTGAATTGGTACAACTATTACAGAAAACAATATGGCAGTTCCTAAAAAAATTAAAAATACAGTACCATATGATCCATCAATTTGACTTTTGGGTATGTACCCAAAATAAATAAAAGCAGTATCTCAAAAAGATATCTGCACCCCCTTGTTCATTGCAGCATTATTCACAGTAACGAGGATATGGGAAAAGCCTAAGAGTCCATCAATGGATGAATGGATAAAGAAAATGTGGTATATATGAGGGTACTTCATAAAGCTTGTGGACAAATATAATTAGAGTATAACAAAAATCTTTCTATGAACTTTTTGATTAAAATCTTGATGAAATTCAACATCCCTTTATGATGGAAATGCTCAACAAATTAGGTATGGAAGAAACATACCTCAACAGAGTAAAGGCCACATATGAGAAACACACAGCTAACGTTAGAGTGGGGAAAAGATGAAAGCTTTTCTTCTAAGAACTGAAATTCATCATAGTACTGGAAGTCCTAGCCAGAGCAATTAGGCAAAAGAAAAATTAAAGATCATCCAACCTGGAAAAGAGAAAGTCAAACCATCCCTGTTTGCAGACAGTACAATATTACATACAGGAAAACCTAAAGATGCCACCAAAAAATTCTTAGAACTGATCAACAAGTTCAGTAAAGTTGTGGGATACAAAATCAATACACAAAAATCAGTAGCATTTCTATACATCAATAACAAATTTGCAGAAAAAGCAATAAAAAAGCAATCCCATTTACCATAGTTAAAAAAAAAAAAAAAAAAAGAAAAAAAACTACCCAGGAATAAATTTAACCAAGGAAGTGAAATATCTCTACAGTGAAAACTTACAAAACATTCATGAAAGAAACTGAAAAGGATATGCAAAAAATGGAAAGAGATTTCATGTTCATGGATTGAAGAATTAATTTTGCAAAATGACTGTACTACCCAAAGCGATTTACAGATTCAGTGCAATCCCTATCAAAATACCAATGACATTCTTCAGAAGTATTAAAAACAATTCTAAAATATATATGGAACTACAAAAGACCCTGAATAGTGAAATCTCAGCAGTCCTGAGCAAAAAGTGCAAAGCTGGAGGCATCACACTATCTGGCTTCAAATTACACTACAGAGCTCTAGTAACCAAAACAGCATAGTACTGGTATAAAACCAGCCACATATATCAGTGGAACAGAATAGGGAGCCCAGAAATAAATCCACATATAAGAATTTACAGCCAACTGATTTTCAATAAAGGTGCCAGGAATATAACTTGAAGAAGGGACAGCCTCTACAATAAATGGTGCTGGGAAAACTGGATATCCATATGCAGAATAATTAAACTAGATCCCTATATCTCACCATATACAAATCAAATAAAATGGATTAAATACTTAAATGTAAGACACAAAACTATGAAACTACTGGAAAAAAAACATAGAGGAAATGCTTCAGGACATTTGTCTAGGCAAAGATTTTATGGATGAGACTTCAAACGCACAGGCAATAAAAGCAAATGAAAGACAAGTGAGATTTTGTTAAACTAAACTTCTTCTGCACAGCAATGAAAACAACAGACTGAAGAGATAATGTGCATAATGGAAGAAAATATTTGCAAAGTATTCATTTGACAACAGATTAATATCCAGAATATACGAGGAATTCAAACAACTCAACAGCAAAAAAAAAAAAAAAAAAAAATCTGATTAAAAAATGAGGAAAAGTTCTCAATAAACATTTCTCAACAGAAGATATACAAATGGCCAACGAGTATGAGTATTGCTAATCATCAGGGTAATGTAAATCAAAACTACAGTGAGATATCATCTCACCCTACTTAAAATGGCTATTATCAAAAAGACAAAAAAGGGAAGAAAAGGGAATTTTTACATATTGTTGGCGAGAATGTAAGTCAGCACAGCCATTATAGAAAACAGTATGGAGGTTCCTCACAAAATCAAAAAGAAAACTACAGTATGATCCAGCAATCCCACTACTGGCTATATACCCAAAAGATATGATGTCAGAATATCAAAGAGATATCTGTACCCCCCTACTTATTGCAACACTATTCACAGTAGCCATGTATGGAATCAACCTAAATGTCCATCAACCAATGAATGGATAAAGAAAATGTGTTATATATACACAATAAAATGTCATTTAGCCATAAAAAAACAATGAAATCCTGTCATTTGTGGCAACAAGAATAAACCTGGAGGACATTAAGTGAAATATGTCAGGCACAGACAGATAAATACCATGTGTTTTCACTCATATGTGACGGCTTAAAAAGTTAAGCTCATAGAAGTAGAGAGTAGAATTGTGGTTACTGGAGGCTGAGAAGGGTAGTGGGGAGGAAAAAAGGGAGAGGTTTCATATTGGACATAAAATTACAGCTAGACAGTGGGAATAAATTCTGGTGTTCTATAGTACTGTAGGGTGATTACAGATAACAACAATTTGTGTGTGTTTTCAAATAGCTAGAAGAGAACATTTTAAACATTTTCAATGCAAAGAAATGATAAACAATAAAAGTTTGAGGTATTGGATATGCTAATTATGCTGAGTTGGTCATTACACATCGTATACATCTATCAAAACATTCCTCTGTATCCTATAAAAATGTACAATTACTATGTGTCTATTAAATAAAAAAATAAAAAAATAAATCCATAAAATCTTTGCCTGGGTAGATCATAAACAGCAGAAAATTGTTTCTCATAGTTCCAGAGGCTCGAAAGTCCATGATCAAGGCACTGGCAGATTCAGTGTCTGGCGAGAGCCTGCTTTCCATTTTATGGTTGGCACCTTCTTGCTGTGTCTTCACATGGTAGAAGAAGCAAGGGATCTCTCTCAGGCCTCTTTTATAAGGGCACTAATCTCATTAATGAGGGCTCCTCCCCCATTACCTAATCACTTTTTAAAAGTTTCACCTTGGGAGTTTGAATTTCAATGTATACATTTTGGGGAGACATAAACATTCAGACCATATAAATGGCCTTTATTATGTTGAAGAAGTTTCCTTCTATTCTGTTTGTTTAGTGTTTTTCTCATGAATAGGGGTTGAATTTTGTCACATGATTTTATGCATCTATTGAGATGATCATGTACTTTTTTTAGATGTTGAACCATCCATGAATTTTTGAGCTAAAGTGGAGTATGATCCTTTTAACATGCTGCTGAATTTGATTTGACAGTATTTTGTTAAGGATTTTTGCATCAACATTTATAATGTATATTGATGTTTAGCTTTCTTTTCTTTTAGTATCTTCATCTGACTTTGGTAAGAGGGTAATGCCTGACTCACAGAATGAGTTAGGAACTGTTTTCTTTGAAAATTTTTGGAAAATTTTGAGAATGACTAGTGTTAATTCTTTTTTAACTGTTTGGTAGAATACACTAGTGAAGCCATCTTGTGCTGAGCTTTACTTTTTGGGGAGTTTTGGATTACTTATTCATTCTTCCTACTAATTATAAGTATGTTCAGATTTTGTATTACTTCATGATTCAGTCTTCCTTGGTTTTATGTTTCCCGCAAATTTTTCTATCTCATCTATGTTATCTAGTTTGTTGGCACACAGTTCACAGCACTCTCTTACAATCATTTATTTTTTTAAAACATAAATAATGTTTTAATTTTTATTTCTGATTTTTAAAATTTGATTCTTTTTTCTTTTGTAATTTTAACATTTATTTGTACTTGTCTGTGAGATACAGTATGTTGTTTCAATGCATGCATATACTGAACAATGATTCACTTAGGGGAGAAAGCATAGATTTGAACTCATTAGTTAGTACACATTTTTCCTCCTCCCGCCCCCACTTCCCAGCCTCTGGTAACCATTATTCTACTCTACTTCTATGAGAACCACTTTTTTTTCTTTCTTTAGACTCCACATATGGGTGATATCATGCAGTAATTGTCTTTTTTGCCTGACTTACTTCACTTAACATGATGGTTTCCAATTGCATCCATGTTGCTGCAAATGATACGATATCAAATTTTTTTTACATATACCTGGGTAGTATTCCATTGTGTATATATAGCACAGTTTTTTTTATCCATTCATCCATTGATGGACATTTAGGTTGATTATAAATCTTGGTTATCACGAATAGTGCTGCAATGAACATGGGAGTGCAGGTGTCTCCTTGAAATATTGATTTCATTTCCTTTTCATATATACCCAGTAGTGGGATAGCTAGGTCATAAGGTAGATTGATTTTTAGTTCACTGAAGAACCTCCATATTGTTTTCCACAGTGGCTATATTAATTTACACTCCCACCAGCAATGAAGGAAAGTTCTTTTTTGCCTGCATCCTCACCAGCATTTGTTATGTTTTTGACCAGTTGATAATAGCCATTCTAACTGAAGTGAGATGATACCTCCTTATTAAATTGCATTTCCCTAATGATTAGTGATGTTGAGCATTTTTTTTTTCATATGCTTGTTGGCTATTTGTATGTCTTCTTTTGAGAAATGTCTGTCCAGGTCTTTTGCCCATTTTTAAATTGGGTTTTTTTGTTTGTTCATTTTTTTTGCTGTTGAGTTACATAAGGTCCTTATATATTCTGGATATTATCCCCTTGTCTGATGTGTAGTTGACAACCAATTTCTCACATTCTGTAGGCTGTCTGTTCACTTTGTTGGCAGTGTCCCTTGCTGTACAGAAGCTATTTAGTTTGATGTAGTTCCATTCATGTATTTTTGTTTCAGTTGCCCATGCCATTGTAGTCTCACTCAAAAAAGTGCTGACTACTTCCATTTTGTGTAGAGTTTTCCATATGTTTTCTTCTAGTAGTTTCATATATTAAGGTCTTAACTTTAGCTCTTTAATCTGTTTTGAGTTGATTTTTGTGTATGGTGAGAGATAGGAGTCTAGTTTCAATCTTCTGCAGGTGGATATCCAGTTTTCATAGGACCATTTGTTGAAAGGGTTGTCTTTCCCCCTTGTGTATTTTGGTACCTTGGTTGAAAATCAGATGGCTGTAAGCATGTGGGTTTATCTTGTGGCTCTCTGTTCAATTCCATTGCTCAATTTGTATGTTTTTATGCCAGTACCATGCGGTTTTGTTTACTACAGCTTTATATATATTTTCAAGTTGGGAAATGTGATGCTTCCCACTTTGTTCTTTTCATTCAAGATTGCTTTAGCTATACAGAGTCTTTTGTACTTCCAAATAAATTTTAAGATTGTGTTTTCTGTTTCTGAGAAGAATTCTATTGGTATTTTGATAGGGATTGTGTTGAGTATGTAGATTGCTTTGGATGATATGAACATTTTGATGATGTTAATTCTTCTGACCCATGAACATGGGATACATTTCCATTCATTTGTGTCCTCTTCAATTTTTTTTCACCAATGCTTTATGGTTTTCATTGTAGAGGTCTTTCACCTCCTTGGTTAAATTTACTCCTAGATATTTCATTTTTGGTAGCTATTGTGAATGGGATTACTTTCTTGATTTCTTCTTTGGCTATTGCATTATTGGCAAATAGGAAAGCTATTGATTTTTGTGTGTTGATTTTGTATCCTGCCACTATACTAAATTCATTTATTAGTTTCAGTAATCTTTTGGTGGAGTCTTTAGGGTTGGCTACATATAGAATCATGTAATTTGTAAATAGAGATAGTTTGACTTCCTCCTTTCCAATTTGAATGTCCTTTATTGCTTTCTTTTGCCTTATTGCACTGGCTAGAATTTCCAGTACTATGTTTAATAAAAGTTGGTAAAGTGGGCATCCTTGTCTTGTTCTACTTCTGAGAGGCAAAGCCTCCAATTTTTGTCCATTCAGGATGGTGTTGGCTGTAGGTTTGTCATATTTGGCCTTTATTGTGTTGAGGTACATTCTTTCTATACCTAAGTTGTTGAGCATTTTTATCATGAAAGAATGTTGGATTTTATCAAATGCCTTTTCTGCATCTATTTAAGTGATCATATTTTTTTCCCCTTTATTCTGTTGATGTGATGTATCACATTTATAGATTTGCATATCTTGGATTATCCCTGCATCCCTGGGTTGAATCCCACTTAATCATGATGTATGATCTCTTTAATGTGTTGTTGGATTCTGTTTGCTAGTATTTTGTTGAGGATCTTCATTTCTGTGTTCATTAGGGTTATTATTCTGTAGTCTTTTTTTGTTGTGTCTTTTTCTGGTTTTGGTGCGAGAGTAATACTGGCCTCATAGAATGAGTTTGGAAGTAGTTACTCTTCTTCAGTGTTTTGGAAGCATTTGAAAAGAACTGGTATTAGTTCCTCTTTAAATGTTTGGTAGAATTTGGCAGTAAAACCACCTTGTGCCGGGGTTTTCTTTGTTGGAGACGTTTTATTACTGCTTCCTGCTCATTATTCATTATTGGTTCATTTAGGTTTTCTGGTTCTTTGTGATTCATCTTTGATAATTTGTGCATCTCCCAGAATTTATCCATTTCTTCAAGGTTTTCTTCAAGTTTGCTTGCATATAATTGTCTTACTGGACTCTTATGACCCTTTTTCATTTCTGTGATATCAGTTGAAATGTCTTTTTAATTTCTGATTTTATTTATTCAAGTCTTCTCTCTGTTTTTCTTCATTAGTCTAGCTAAAGTTTATCAATTTTGTTTATCTTTACAAAAAACAGCTTTTTGTTTCATTGATCATGTGTATTGTTTTTTCAGTCTCCAGAACTTATGGGATAAAGTGAAAGCAGTTTTAAGAGGGAAGTTTATAGCAATAAATGCCCACATCAAAAAAGGAAAAAAAAAGACTCCAAATAAACAACCTAATGTTACACCTCGAGGAGCTGGAAAAATAAGAGCAAACCAAACTCAAAGTCAGTAGAAAGAGAAAAATAACAGGGCAGAAATAAATGAATTTGAGATTTTATTTTAGTTTGAATGACAATAATATTGGTATATGTTATATATTTATGGGTCACAAAGTGATGTTTTGATATATGTTTACCTTGTGGGATGATTAAAGGAAGCTAATTAACAAATCATCATCTCACATACTTTTTTTTTTGGTGAAAACATTTAAAATCTACTCTTTTAGTACTTTTGAAATATGCAAAGCATTATTATTTATTGTAGTTAGCATTCTGTGCAATATATCACTAAAGCTTATTCCTCTTGTATAATTAAATGTTTATAGCCTTTGAGCAACATCCCTTTCCTGATCTGTCCCCCTCCCCCAGTCTCTGGTAATAACTATTCTACTCTCTATTTCTAAGAGTTTGACTTTTTCAGATTCCAATATAAATGAGATCATGCAGTATTTGTCTTTCTGTGCCTGGCTTGCTTCACTTAGCATAATATTGTTCAGGTTCACCCATGTTGCCACAAATGACAAAATTTCCCCTTTTTGTAAGGCAGAATAGTATTCCATTGTGTATATGTACACCACATTTTCTTTATCCATTCATGTGATGATGGACACTTAGGTTGACTCCATATATTAGCTATCATAAATAATTCTTCAATGAACATGGGACTGCAGGTATCTCCTTGGAATGCTGATTTTAATTCCTTTGGATATATACCCAGAAGTAGGACTGCTAGATCATATGATAGTTCTATTTTTAGTTTTCTAAGGAATCTCTGTACAGTTGTCCATAATGGCTGTACTTATGTTCATTCCCAACAATAGTGCAAAAGTGTTCCCTTTTCTCCACACTCTCACCAAATATAAATTTTAGAACTGAAAAATATAATGTCTGTAATAAAAATTTTATGTATACATTCAATCGCAGAATGAAGATGAAAGACAGCAGTCAGCAAACTTTGAGATAGAAGAATAGACATCTGAAATACAAAAAGATAAAGGATGAAAAAAAGTAAACAGAGATGCATGGACCTGTGGGACAATAACAAAATGTCTAACACTTGTGTCATGGGAGTTCCTGAAGGAGGTGAATAAGAGGTTAATGCATAAAAAGCATTTGAAGAAATAATTTGATAATTTACCAAATCTGTGGGTTTCCTGTTATCTGCATTCTTCTTTTTTTCAAATTTATTTTCCAAGTTTCCTATCTAGTTAATTCACTTCTACTCTGCCTGGTAAACAACTTTCTATTTTCTATATACACTAACTCCATTTTTGTGACTATTAATATAAAATAACCCCAATAGGTTTCCTGTTCATCTTGTTTTCTGTTCCAGTAAAGACTTGGAATAGAAACTTTCCAGGTGAGACTAGAATAATTTGAAGCTTTCTCTATATGTTTAATCTCCCAACTTTTCTGCCTATATCTCAGAGTTTCACATCACTGACAGGACATTAACACACATAAATTGATTAGGAGTATGTACCTCTGAATACATTGATCTTATATTTTCCATAAAACAAGTTCTCATGAGATATTAAATAAGCTATGGAAAGTCAGATAAGAGAACTGGGTTTTAGAAGACATAGAGCTCAGTTATATTTCCAGGAGCTATGTTTTGCACTGAAGTTTTAATTGTAGATTTGTATACCTTTATCTTGCAAGCTAGATAAATTAATAACAAAGCAATCAATTCCAGGTTCCCAGTTGTTCAGGGAGTAACGGCCAACCATAAATTACCTAGCAGTATTTGGAGACAATGACTGATCATTAAGGTCATATAAGAGAACTGACATAAATATGACAAGATGGTCATACAAGTGAGCAACAGCACATATGTAGGGAGGGTCAAGGCAGTAATTCCCAATTAGACAGTTTTGTCTTTCAAGGAGAAAATAACATTCAATTAGCTAACAAGAGTGCATAGTTCATAAATCAAAGATTGGGTTGATTATGGGTACAAAACTTCCCCAAAACTGAACAAAGTCTCTTTAGAGGTATGAAAACCTCTGTCTCCAATATTTTGCATTGCCCCTACATTGATCAGGATAGCTTACAACTTTAGAGAAAATGGTTTGGGTTGTCAGAACAATCAATATAAAAATCATTTATTGAATGCCTAGTTATATTTTAGGCAATGTGTATATTAGCACAGTGAAGTAGATTTGATTAATTCTGTTTTGGAAAATCTGGAAGAGTTTTATAAAGAAGTTGACTTTTGTGCTGGCCTTGAAATATAGCTAGAGATATCAGGGAGTGGTGTCCCAAGCAAATGGCAAATCTTTAAAAGAGACACAGAGTCAGGAAAAATTAAAACATATTTAGGAGAGGGGTATGACCAGGACTGTATTTTCAGGGGTTAACTCTAAAGGAAATGTGAAGGATGGAGGAAAAAATTAAAGACAATGAAGCTACTTTTTTGTTATTACATATTTTAAATATTCTATGACATTTTCCTTGAGCTTTTAATATATTTACAGATGATAGATTCATATTATGTCAGAAGGGGTAATTCTGACATTCCTATAATCTTGAGATTGATCTTTTGATGGTCATAGAGATTTACCATATCTTTTTCTGCAAAATTTTTCTTGGTGACATGTCACAGGTATGACACAAGACTAAATGAACTGTGCCTAATCTTTTATTTTCATTCAATTCATCAAACATTTTCCTAATGTCTACTATGCTCTAAGAGAGACAAATAAAGCAGATTTCCTACATTTTCAGTGTTTGGAATAAAGTTAGAATACTAGCCTGTAGGCAGGAGATGACAAAAGAGGTGTTTAAGTGCTGTAATAGAACAACTTGTTATGAAAGCACTTTCAAAAAATTGGCTAATGCTGCCCTTGGGGGAAAAAAAAAAAGCTTCACAAACCAAGTAACATTTTATCTAGAATAGCAAGCTTTTGGGTCATTATTTCTTTCACATAAGACATTAAATTTGTGTTTGTTTAAAAGCAGAGAGTGAGAAACTAAAGATAAATGAATGTAATTTTCCATACAGAATGACAAACCTGTCTTTAAAACAGAAGGACTGAACATTGCTCTCTCAACTTTGGACAGATCATCTAGGAAACGAATCGATAGGGGAAACACAGGATTTAAACTACACTCTAAACTAATTGGGCTTGGTGGATATGTATAGAACATTTTACCCAACAACTGGAGAATATACTTTCTTCTCATCAGCACATGGGACATTCTCTAAGATAGGTCAAACATTAGGTCACAAATCAAGTATCAACAAATTTTAAAAAATAGAAATCATTTCATGCATCCTCTCAGACCACAATGGATTAAAACTAGAAATTAATAAGAAAACTTTGGACATAACTCAAATACATGGAAATTAAATAACCTGATTCTGAATTACATATGGGTTAGAGAAGAAATCAAACAGGAAAGCGTTAAACAATGTACTAATTTTTTGTAGCCCTTTATCAGCTTCTCGCTAACTCCCCCACCCCCTTTCCCCCCTCTAGTGGCCTCAGTTTTGTTCTCTCCTTTTGAAAGTTCAGTGAATTATTCTAATTGTTGTACCTGCCCTTATTTCTTTTTTTATTTATTTGTTTATGTTTTAGCTCCCACTTATGAGTAAGGACAGTCCAGATCCAAGCAAAACAAAAAGAAGGAATAATCCTTTGTCCTACACATATTTAACTGAAGCAATTCATAGTACAAGTAGGTCAGTTTCCTTCCTACCTAGAAAAAATCATTTTTAAAAAGGCACAACTCTTCAGGGCAAAGCAGGACTTACATAAGAAAAAGGTGTTTCATTTGGAAGCTATAAATGCTTACTTGTTTTGGGAAGCTCTCTCCTTCTTCCACTGACATTCTCTGTGACCAAGTATGAAATCTGATAACTCAATTAGTCAACACTTTGGACAGAGCATCACATCTGAAATATCTGCCTTGGGAAATTTAAAGGTTTCCTCCACCTCCTACTAAGGAGGTTAGAGCTAGTCAGAAGTAACTATTTAAATGGGGGCGTGGTGGGGCAGACAAGAGTATGGAAGCTGCCTCGGCCCTTACAAACAATGTAGTATCTCCCAGAATTCCCCATGGACTTGCCAATATTTGTGGCCTCCAGTCAAGATCAGTGTATTTAGTTGTGATATGTGGAATACCAAAAATAGCAGGGCAATCAGCTGGGGAGTGTACCCTGACTGTTTGGAATCACTCGTTAAACCAGCTTTGGTCATTCTGCTTATCAGCACTTTCCTCTGGATGTAGATTACTCTGACATTCCTTCTAAAGACAATACCACCATTTTCTCCCTGAATCTGTCCAATCCAATCAGGCCTGCTTTTTAATAGTGGAATTTTTAAACTTTTAATCTCCTTCCCTACATTAGCTTTACTAATGAAAATATATACGTCTGCATATACACGTGTACACACACACACACATACACACATATGGTGTGAAAACATGCTTTACTGCAAAGGAAAGTTACTTTACAAACCAAATTTCCTCCTATCCAAGAGCAAATGCAACTGATGATCTTTTTTTTTTTTTTTTTTAAATATAGCACTATACAAAACTCGTGTGTGTAATAAGGGGGAAGAAAGCAAATAACTCATGAATGCTTCTGATCAATCTTTTTTTTAATTTAGTTTTTTTTCTCAACTAATTGAATTCAGCTTTTCAGATTTGGGTCACATAATACTTAGGCAACATTTTATTATTCTTGTATGTGAGCTCAAGAGTTAAAGCCCTAAGAAAACAATTTGCATGATGTTTTACTTAGAACAGTTCTCCTCAATAGATCCATAAGATCTGTGAGACTAGAAGAAAAATGTCTGTGGCAGACTCAGTGATAGTCTATTCATCAACATATATTCACAAAGACCCTACTAGAGTGTCACAAAGACACTCTTAGAAGTGATGGGGTGAGGTGTGGGGAGAAAAACTATGAACAAATAGTATAATTTATAGAGGTCACAGAGGTTAAGTAACTTCCAAGTGATCAGGATTTTAATCTAATTCTATGTGGTTCTGAAGTTAAGGTCACACACTGGCAGAAAATAGCAAACACATGTTTTCTTTGCCCCTATAGTGTTTTAAAAACTATTTAAATTAGCAAAGCAATCTTGAGCAAGAAGAACAAAGCTGGAGGCATAACACTTCCTTACTTCAAAATATATTACAAAGCTACAGTAAACAAAACAGTATGGTACTGGCATAAAAACAGACATATACACCCGTGGAACAGGACACAGAATCAAGAAATAAATCCAAATATCTATCATTAACTGATCATTCATAAGGCTGCCGAGCACACACAATGGGGAAAGGATAGTCTCTTTAATAAATGGTGTTGGGAAAACTGCATATCCACCTGCAGAAGAATGTAATTGGAACTTTATCCCACACCATATACAAAAACGAACTGAAAATGGATTAAATACTTAAACATAAGACCCGATGCCATAAAACTATTAAAATAAAATACCGGGGAAAACTTCTTGATGTTGGTCTCAGCAGTGACTTTTTGGATATGACACAAAAAGCACACACGACAAAAGCAAAAGTAGACAACTAGGATTGCATCAAACTAAAAAGCTCTGCACAGCAAAGGAAATAACCAACAGAGAAAAAAGGTAACCTACAAAGTGAAAGAAAATATTTGCAAACCGCATAGGTGATAAGGAATTTATATCCAAAATATATAAGGGACCCATACAATTCAATAGCAAAATAAATAAATAAACCTGATTAAAAAACAGGCAAAGGACCTGAATAGACATTTCTCAAAAGAAGACATACAAATGGCCAATAAGTATATAAAAAGGTGCTCAACATCAAAAGAGCAAATCAAAAACACAATGAGTTATCACCTTACCCTGTTAGCAGGGCTATTATCAAAAATATGAAAGATAACAATTGCTGGCAAGGATGCAGAGAAAAGGGAACTCTTGCACACTGTTAGTGAGAATGTAAATTGGTACAGCCATTATGGAAAACTGTATGGAGGTTCCTCAAAAAATTAAAAATAGAACTATCTTATGATCTAGCAATCCTACTGCTTGGGTACATGGCCAAAGGAAATAAAATCAGTTTGATGCAGCATAAATCACAATAGTGAAGATATGGAAGCAACCTAAGTGTTCATCAACAGATGAAAGGATAAAGAAAATGTGGTGTATATATACAACAAAATATTCCTCAGACGTAAAAAGAAGAAAATACTGCCATTTGTGCAAACACGGATGAGCCTGGAGGACATTATGCTAAGTGAAACAAGCTAGACACAGAAAGACAAATAATGCATGATGTCTCTTATATATAGAATCTAAAAATGTTGGACTCATAGAAACATTGAGTAGAATGGCAAGAGCCAGGGACTGAGAGGAGGGAGAATGGGGAAATGGTCAGGAGGTACAAAGCTTCAGTTATGCAAGTTGAATGAGTTCTGGAGACCTAATGCACAGCAATGTGAATGTAGTTAACAATACTGTATCATATACTTGAAATTTGCTAAGAGTATAGATCTTTAAAAAAGGAAAAAAAATAACTGTTTAAGGTGATGGCTATGTTAGATAATATGTTGATTTGATTGACTGTGATCATTTCACAATGTAAAACATTGAGTCATACACCTTAAATACATACAAGTTTATTTATCAATTATTGCTCAATAAAGATGGAAAAAATAAAATAGAGGGTATACCATGTACAAAGCCAAAGAGTTGTGAAGATCCTGGAATACCAGAAACATAGTGAGACATTCAGTGTGTCTTAATTGTTGCAGGCATGGAAAAAAGTAGCCCAAGATGAATTGTGCAGAGTAAACTGGGGTCAAATAATGACATTTTTGAATGCCCAGGAGTTTGGCTTAATTTTGCAGCCACACGAACTGGGCAGTTATTTTACAAAAATAAAGTGATATGATAAGTCTTACATTCCCTAATAAAATTAAATTAATAAAACAAATACATTCATGTTACTGGAACAATGGATTAAACAATAATGCCATCAAGCTTCTTCCTAACTGTACGGTTAATTTATAGTTGTGGTTTCCCAACTATCCACAGGTATGCATATTATTCACTTCTTGGTAAGTAATACCTCAGGAGTATCTTTAACCAGCACTTTCAGACATACCTTTAGCATTACCTTCTGTAGATTGTATCAAGTGCCAACATTCATTTAAGTTGGAAGTCTACGGAAGTAGCAAATACAATTAAGTCATCTAGTGAATCTGCTAGGTCTGCCCTTAATATGAGTGACACCTAGGGCAAAGTAAGAATGAAAGCCCATAAAATATATGTATAAATGTTTTAAAAATATAGATAGATAGATATCAAAATATTAAATAAGATATGTTCTGTCCTTCTATGTTGAGTGATATACCTGCATAAAGACCTGGAAGGCTAAGTTCAAAATGAGAATTTTTGGACTCCTTGAAGTTCCATACAATAATGTTGCAATACGAATGAGAATTTTTTTTTTTTAAATTTAACTTCCCAATATACATTGTAGTTGATTTTAGTGACACTTTACTTACCCGTTCCTCTTTCCCCTCTCCCTCTCTCCCCGCCCCCCCATCATATCTTTTCACTTCTCTTAACAAGCTCAGGGAATTGCTGTGATTGTTGTGTTTTCTTACCCCCACCCTTTATTTGTTTGTGTGTTTATTTATTTATTTATCTTTAGCTCCCACAAATAAGTGAGAACATGTAGTATTTCTCTTTCTGTGCCTGACTTGTTTCACTTAATGCAATTTTCTCTAACGCAATCCAAGTTGTTGCAAAAGGTAGTATTTCATTATTTTTTATAGCAGAGTAGTATTGTAATGTGCAGATGTACCACAGTTTCCTTATATACTCATCTGATGATGGACATTTGGGCTGGTTCCAACTCTTGGCTATTGTAAATAGTGCTGCAATAAACATGGGAGTATAAGTATCCCTTCAGAGTGATGATTTCCATTCCTCTGGGTATATTCCCATAGGGGACACACCCCAGGAAGTAGGAGTGGGTACAGACTTCATGAATGTGACCCCAAAGGCAACTAAAGGAAACTAAAGGAAAAATAAACAAATGGGATTATATAAAACTAAAAATCTTCTGCACAGCAAAAGTAACAATCAAAAGAGTGAAAAGACAACCGACAGAGTGGGAGAAAATATTTGCAAAATATACATCTGACAAATAATTAATATCCAGAATATACAAGTGTTTTAGTCTGTTCTGTGTTGCTATAACAGAAATACCTGTGACTGTGTAATTTATAAAGGAAAGAGGTTTATTTGGCTTACAATTCTGGGACAGCTGCTTCTGGCAGGGGCCTCAGGCTGCTTCTACTCATGGCGGAAAGTGGCAGGCAGCCAGTGGGTACGAGCAGATCATATGGCAAGAGGAAGCAGGAGAGAGGAAGTGAGAGAGAGAGGTGGTGCCAGGGTCTTTTTAAGCAACGAGCTCTCACGGGAACTAATAGAGCGATAACTCACTCATTAATTCCCCCTCCCCCAGGGAGAGTGTTAATCCATTCATGAGGGATCCGCCCCCATGACTCAATCAGTTTCCAACACTGCCACATGGGGATCAAATTTCCACACGAGTTCTGGGGACAACACATCCAAACTCCAACAACAAGGAACTCAAACAACTTTACAGCAAAAAAACAAATAACCCAATTAAAAAATGGGCAAAGGATCTGAATAGGCATTTCTCAAAGGAAGATATATGAATGGCCAACAGACACATGAAAAAATGCTCAATATGACTCAGCATCCGTGAATGAGAATATTTTTTTCTTTTTTTTATTGAATCATAATTGTACATATTTTTGGGGTTTAATGTTGGCGTATGTTGATCAAATCATTATTACTAGTATGTATATTGTTACAAATTTTACTTATTCTTGATGCCCCTTGTCCAATCTCTCCCTATACCCCTCTCCCTCCCCACTCCCACCACTGATAACCTTAGATTTCTTCTCTCCCTCTGAAGGAGTAATGGTTACTCTGTTGATTTGTTGCCTAGATGATCTGTCCAATGCTGATAGGTGTGTTCATGACCCCCAATATTATCACAGAGCAGCTGCTTCTTCTGTCACTCTGGAATGGTCTTTGTGGAAAAAGACATCCTCTTCTTTTCTTTGGTCTCTGCTGGTGACTCTCCTTGTGTCAATGAACTCCAGTGGCTGCTGGGCCATCTGTGTGGTGGTTGTGACATCTGGTCGCTTTCATAGCAGCTGTGGTTACTGTGGTGGCTGTGGTGGGCTACCCACATGGAGGTGATTTTTTTGGCATGCTACTTGGTGCTGGTTGTGTGCCTGGTTGTGTGCGGGGGTGCCCAGTCCCTGGCTCCATGCTTTGGGCCCTAGGGCTGGGACCCAGGGTGCTGGCAGTGTGCCTGGTTATGTGTGTGTGTGTGGGGGGGTGTCTGGTCCCTGGATCCATGCCTCAGGTCCCCTGGTGGGCCCCTAGGTGCTGGTGGTGTGCCTGGGCCAGAACTAATTTTTTGTCCTTTGTTTATTTCTAACATGGAAACCGGTACTTGAGATGTGTGGTTTCTTTGGGAACCGGTACTTGAGATGTGTGGTTGAGCTAAATTTCTACTTTGCTGCTGTTTCCCTAGGGAAGGCTTCTTTTGCAGCTTAGGGTTTAATGGTTGACCTTATAAGTACTTCCAGCTCTCCAGAGACCCGGTGCACCTGGATTGTGTAGAAACTCTGATCTGGGCCTGAATCTTTTCATCAAACTGCACCCCATGCAATTCTGCATTCCTGACCATTCTCCTCTGAGTGGTTCTCTGCTGATTGGGGGGATGGATCGGCTGTCCTTGCTGTATACCAGTGTTCTCCTGGTGGGCTTGTCTCCCCCACTGCCTGTGCTCCAAATACTTCCTATGGGACAGGCCCTGCACCAGTCCCTTGCAATGACTCACCAGCCTTTGAATGGCTCCCCTTTTTCAGCTGTTCTGGCTCCTTGCTCCTACATGGGTTCACAGGAACCCTATTAGTGGTCTTGCTGTTCTTGGGGTGGCCAAAGTCCTCTTCTCCCCTGTAGCCTCCAAGTAACTCCATCTGAAGAGCACAGCTGCGACTTCTGCCAGCTCCTGCTCCATGTGCTCAGCAGCTCCAGCCTTAAAGTGGCTGCAGCCTGAAATACTCTGAGCAGTTTTTTCTTTCTCTTTTCGTGGCTTATCCCACTCCATGAACTCTGTAGGTCTCTCTTCCTCTTGCCCTGAACTTCAGCAGCCCCAATTTGGCTGATGTTACATTTTTATAGTTGTAAATTGCTTGCCTTGTGGGAGAGAGTAACACTGGGGACCATCTATTCTGCCATCTTGACTGGAACCCTCCCTCTTTCAGGCAGGCTAGATCCCCTTGCTTCCTTTCTTTCTTTGCCTCAGACAACAGGGTTCTCATGAATGAGAAATTTTTAAGCTCATCTTACCATCATCAGCTACATCAGCACCTAGGCAACCTCATATATGAGAGACTAAATGTTCAAATGGACAGTGGTCAAACTATATATGACAATAAAATGCTAACTTCTGAAGCAGCCAGTCAGGGAAACCAAACCACAACCTCTGCAGCCATCATCTGACAATGTCAAGTACTTGGCTAGGGACTGCCAGCTTCCATAAGTTTTGCCTCTGCTTGCTATTTAAGACAAACCAGAGAAAGCCAAATATGCCCCCCAACCGAATCATATAAGAAGTCCTGCTGCTAATTAACATGTCTACAGCTTCCCCATACCAACAATCTCCCATCAGAGCACCTCTGAAATCTTCCCTTTTTCTACTCTAAAGCTTTCCCACCTCCCACTTGTATTTTAGTCTCTGACAAATGCAAGTGATGGTTGCTGACTCCCTTGCATAGCAAGTTATGAACAAATAGCCTCTGTTCTCACTTGAGTTATCTTCATTTATTTTTACACAAGTGTATAAGTGTGAACACTTTAGCATGGAAAACAAAGTTTTACCAATACTTTCCACAAACAGTGACTCTGTGGCCACCCTTTTTGCCTCAGAAAGATCGAAGAAAAGAGGCCTGATTAGATTATGGAAGTGAGCTGAGTACCAGTTGAACGAGGAATTCCAGGGACCTGAGTAAATGGAGCATGGTCTAGGAGGAGAGGTTACATATCCCAAGTGAATGCACCACTGGTCCCACATACCTCTTCCCCCATGGAGAAGGTATAGCTAGTGTAGAACTAGGGAATGGTTCTGTCGCCTAGGCAAGGGGATCTTTTTGCCTAGGTCTGACAGTGATATTGGTATTAGCTCCAAATATTTTGAGACAAGGCCTCAACTTGAAATCTATAGAAATTCTTAAAAATATGACCTCATCAAATTATGGGTTAGAAAATCTCAGTGCTTCTTCAGTATCCTGTGACACCCTCTGTAATAGCACTTACAGTCTCTTGTTATCCATGCTTGCTTGACTTATACACCTTTAAAGCATGCAGCTCATTCATTTATTGTTGTGTCCTGAGAGCTAACATATAGTCAGAACTCAATAAATTATTATTTGTTCATGAAAAAATGTCAATTATATGTAAAAAAATGTTATCATGTAATGCAAAGAATGAGACTGTAAAAGGTAAATATCAACTTGGCTTTACTTTTTAGGTCCAAAGACTTACTATTATTCCATTTTTTTCTGTTTTGATGCCTGGCCGGTAAGGGGATCTGATCTGAACCCTTGACATTGGTGTTATAACACCACACTCTGACCAAAGACTTACTGTCTGCATTGAAGAGAATCTGGTAATTTAAAATGATTCCTTTACAGCCATCAATCCCAATATTCAAGGCATGCTGGAAAACATGTCTGTTTTGAGGGGGGGATATGATTTTTAGTGTTTTTATTTGGCTGGAGAATTAGGAGAAAATCAGAGAATCCTGAAAGGGGTAATATAATCATTGTTCTGAGGACTTTTTACTTCAGCTGTTGATATTAATTTGTGTTTTTATATGTAAGGCACCTAGGGAGACATTGGCCTGATAGATGCAATATAAATAGTAGTCTTATAACAAGAATTTTACTATTTTGTTGTTTTTGTTAGTAGGGATTATCTACAGGACAATTTAAATCTATCTTTTGAGAGCTTTAAGTGCACCAAATGCTCTTCTGCATATGCATTTATTAAAAATTCAGTTTATATTTTCTTAGCAAGTAGGGCAGGTACCTCCTATGGAGTAGCAACAGGCTTACACTGTCATCACCTGTGAACACTTCCCCAGGCTACATCTGGAATTTTATAAAGAATTACGTGAGTCCTGGCAATGATATTCCCATGGGAAGAAAGAAGGATGAAACCACTTGTTGCCCATTTTGGTCCTGGCTGCAACTAAAACATTACGATATTGAATCAATGCTAATGAAGGAGAAAAAAGTGTCTGATAAGCAGCTTCCTATTGTTCCAGAATCATTTGGAGCCGAAAGTACAGAAAGTTGCTATTGGATGAATTGGAATCTTCTTGTGGAAATAATGTTTCCATGGTTTGTTTCCATTTTAGAAAAGCGTCAAAAAATGTACCTGGCCATTGCTGATTAGGGAAAAATCCCAGAGACAGAAAAAGCACTTCCTTTTTACTCCATAAAATATGCACGCTAAGTCTTCACTCATTTTGAAAAATATATCCTCTTTTCTTAACTGGTGAGTAAAATGCATCATGGATTCCCTCTTTTCCTAAATTGCCTGCATTAAAACAAAGCTCAACCATCTACAAATACATTATAATCTCGAATTGTCATTAAGAGTAAAGGAAAACTACAAATTCATATAAATACTTATTTACTAAGTCATATACTAAGAGATTACAGAATTGCTTAGTGAAAGGAAGAAAAAAAACATTCATCTGTCTTTTCTTCAGTACCTCACACTTTCTACTGTTGAAACATCTGTCACTAAGAAAATATGTAATTTCCTTAGCTTTGAATTTCCAGACTTTGACCCTCCAAGTAATTGCTAGATTCTTCTTGAGATCAGGTAAAAACATTAATTGTAATAGAAAAACTTCCTCAGTAACTGAAAAACAAATGCAAAGATGTTTAAGAGAAAAAAAAATCATATTAGCACACAGATTTGGTGAAAAAAAATACAAGACTTGAATAAAGAGATCTGGCTTTTTGTTTGGCCTCTGATGGCACATAGCTATATGACCCTGGGAAAAAATTACTTACCCTCTGTTTCTCTAGCTTTGAAACATAGACAATGCAAATTTGCCCCTTCAAACTTGAAGTATAGTTATAAAGAGTTATGAACTAAAATTATTATTGTTTGCTTTCTTTACAAGAAAACACTGTGCAAATCCAAATAATCAGTAGAATATAAAGACCGACACACTGAATGAAACCAAGTAACTCTGTAATAATTCTCTAACAGTGCCAGAAAAGATATTATTTTCCTATACTACCTAATAAGAATTTCAACACATCATATCCTAAATATCATTATATTTCCTTGTTACAATCTATTATGAATCTATCACTCAATATTCGTTTTAAACTACCCTGAATTGTTTCTTTTCAGTTTTCTTTTATTCCTTCCCTCCTTCCTTCCTTTTCTTCATTCCTTACTTCCTTTTACTATTCCTGTATCTCTTCTTTCCAAAATTTGCTGAAGACCAGCTGTTGTCCTAGGCAATAGAAAAATGCAAAAGAAAGAGAAAGGAATGGAATTCTAGAAGGCATTTAAGAATGAAACATGTTGTAATAGGACACTCCAAGTATTTCCATTTGACTGTATCTAGGGGTGTACAGGTGGAGTACTGAGAGATGAAGCTACAGAGGTAGGCATGGGCAGATCATTAAGGGCCTTAGCTACTCTCTTCAGGGGTTTCTGTTTTATTCTACAGGTGATAGGGAGCTAGTGGAGAATTTTAAGTATGAGGAAAAGATAATACTTTTCAAAATATTTTAATTTTTTCAACTGTGAGGAGGGAGGTAAGACAAGTAGAAATGTTTGGTAAGAAAATAAGTTATGAGAGTGTTTCAAGAACCCGGCTGACAGATAGGAGTGTGGACTGAGGTTGAAGCTATAGAGATAGTGAAAAGAGAACTGAATTGAGGTATGTAGAAGGAAGAATAGAGGGAACAGAATAGACTGGATGTAGAGTATGAGAAAGAGGGAGAATTTGAAGTGCAGTTTGAGAAGAAAAAAACGTGTTTAGTTTTACATGTTAAATTTGGTCTGTCTATGAGCCATCTATAAGGAGAGACCCTTAGGAAGATAGCGTCTCAGTGTCTTCATCTATGCTCTTTCCTCACCCTGAACATTCATTCCTAATCTCTTGGTCTGGTTAATTCTTAGTTATCTTCTAGGTTTTCCCTTAAATATTATTGCCCAGGGAAGTTAAGTTCCTTTGTCCATTTATGTCCTCATGCAGTATTCTGTAGTTTTCATTCCTAGAACTTAATTTTTAATTTGTATAAATATTTAACATCTGTCTCTCTTAGTAGACTGCAGAATTCATGAGAACAAGATGAATGCATCTCTTTTGTTTTCCTGCTATATTCTTAGTACATAGAACTGTGCCTGATGTAGATAAATAATTCTTGAAGTAATAATTCTAAGTAAGGTTTTAGGGGAGAGCTCCACCTAAAGATATAGTTGTATAGGATATCAGCATAAGTGCTGATGGGGGTAGATAAACTTGAGCCATGCAATCGTATGGAATTACCTAAATCCAATTCATAGAATGGGACAAGCAAAAAGGATGAAACAAATGAGAAAGTAAATCCTATCAGACAGGAACATTGTTCACTTCTATATCTGCAAAGCTTTAAATGGGGTCTGGGATATAGAGAGCACCCACTTATTTGTTGAATGGACAAATGAAAAAAATGATTGAAGAGCATGTATTATTAAAGGCCTAAGAGTTCTTCAAATATGTGGACATAATGATCCTGCTTCCCTTAAATTTCCTTTCTCTGTTGCAAAAATTCCCAGTTCCCTCTACCATTCTTCCTATATACTTTCCAGACTGTTGACTCCCTAGGTCCTTGCCTTTTCAGAAAATTGATTTATCCGTTCTGTTTTATGTCATTCTGAAAAGGCATTTCTTCTACAACTAAACCTAACATTCACAGTACTGTCTGACTAGTGGAAGAAGATGAACTCCTTTATTGTGGACTTTACACTTATAAATGTAGCTATTTCATTATTTTTGTAGCAATAATACAATGTTTCTCACGTTGACTCTGAGTCAACAAAACATCCGTTATACATAAGCAGCTCTTAAGGAGTTTTTCCTTCATATATACTTTTGAAATAGTCTATCACTGTAGCTTTGACTTATAATTTCAGCATGTCAGATTTTTCTTATTAAATTTGGGTTCCATATTAGATATTCTCCAAAGCTTACTTATGTTCTTTGCTTAATTTTCATGATAAAAATACACATAATTAATCCAAGTTACCGAGCCCTATAGTTCTCTAGTAGACAAGACCCTCTAGATAAAAAACCCTTCTATTAACCTACACTCTTCATGAATATTGTAAAGTTTCCTAACTCACATCTCTCTAAAAACTTCACATTTGTCTACGTTGTAATTCCACTCAATTTCTATTTAACAAAACTTTATTTAAAAACTGTCACTTACAAACACTATGATGGTCAGGATCTTATACAAAAATATTGTGTGAGGTTTTCTCAAAATGTAGCTGAAATCCTGATTCACTATGTTTTTGGAATCTTCTTAATGTACTAATCTAATAGTACTGATATGTTTAATTATACTTATATCATAAGACCCCAAATTCTATCACTTGAAAATCTTGGATCTCCAGTTTAGTGTTGTCACCAATATATGACACACTTACATATAGCACTGCTCTGGGGAGAGATGATACATAACAATCTTAATATGATTGATTGATTTAGGTATATTTGATCTTTTTTTTTTCTATATGAAGACCATATCACTTTAGTGAAGAAAAAAAAAAAAAAAGTCAACCGGGCTCATAAAGAAGAGTGAAATAATAAAGATGAACAATCACTTATTGTGTCATGTCACCTAGGATCTGCCCTGAGTAGCAAAAAGTCAAACCAAAAGGAAGAATGTGAATAATAAATGTCTATACAGGACAGGTCCTTTACTTGAACACTGACTTCTAAATGTAATAGAGACCATTAGAATATCTGCTTAGATTTTTCCACAAGTATGTATATTTCAGAAAGCTTCCTCAAGGTACCATTTCTCAAAAAAGTAAAGGCCATCCTCTGCAATGTTTATTGTTTGTGTTTTATAGAAGCCTGTGGCATTGTCTCAATTATATTTTTTAATACCTAATGTCAGTGGAGAACTATGCACGTCCTTTAATGGAAGAAAAAAATGAATGTATTTAGAAAGTGCTGCAGAATTAGAAGAGAAGTATATTGGACAATGCCTATTTCAATGGAGCTTACTACATTAGTTTAGGTTTTGTTTATTTATTTATTTTTTTTAAAGATGACCGGTAAGGGGATCTTAACCCTTGACCTGGTGTTGTCAGCACCACGCCCAGCCAGTGAGCGAACCGGCCATCCCTATATGGGATCCGAACCCGGGACCTTGGTGTTATCAGCACCACACTCTCCCGAGTGAGCCACGGGCCGGCCCTTACTACATTAGTTTAGATGTAATGTCTAAAATACTTGTCCGTAAGTTGACAATAAAACAGAATGGAGAAAGTTCCAAACTTTATAGGTACCAAAAAGAACCAAACTTTATTTATCCTTTTCACCCTTCCCCTATAAAACTTGTTTCAGTCCTTTTTCATTCTCATTTAGTTTTATGATGCAAAACAAGACCCAAAACTGTTGGAGTAACAGAAAATCTACTTTTATGCTTGAATGGTCACCTCCAATGATTTATGCAAAATAATATAACAAATCTGCCATTTTTATTGCTCTGGGTGTACCTTGAATCTGAAGGATTGTTTTCCAGTTGGGCATTTAATGCCAGCTCACATTACACCCTCTTTCCTCATAGTGTGTAGAAAGGAATCCTGTATTAGGAATTGCAAAACCTAAGTTCTGCCACCTCAAGCCATGAAGTCATGCCACTGCAGATGTTTAAACAAACATCTCAACAGTGATAATTTGTTGCACAACTGAATGCAAGAAAGAACCTCCACCTATGAACTTTTAAGCCTCTTCAAAATTTATATCTAAAAACTCTTGAAACATTAAAAACAACATGAAAAGTGTCCTGTTCAAAATACGTGCAAAACAGAAAGTAAGATTTAATATTTATGTGTATTGTTTAGTACATGTCAGGCTATGTGTTAAACCCTTCACATGTTATCCCCTTTAATTCTCACAATAGTACTATAATCATCCCCTTATTACAGATAAAGAATGTGAGACATAGAGAATTTATTTGACTTACTCAGGCTCACATAGTCTACGATTCTCTCTCTCTCTCTCATGTATGTGTGTGTATGTGTGTGTATATATATATTATATATATATATATATATATATATATATATATATATGCATGCATGTATGTGTATACATGAGGGATCTTTAAAAATTTCATAGAAAGATTTGTGTTATCTTTTAATTCTATTTTCCGTGAACTTTTTGAAGCACCCTGGTGTATGTGTGTGTGTGTGTGTGTGTGTGTGTGTGTGTGTGTGTGTGTACCTCAGAAGACATTGTAAAATCTGATTGGAGAAAGATTAAGCTGGCAAAGTTTCAGACTATGAAAGAGAAGGTGACAATTCAATTAATAAAACAGAAAAATAATGAAATGAAGTTAGAACTGATGTTTAATGCACATTCGTGACTTTGGAGAGACATTTTCAAAGTTAGAGGAATTCCTCAGAAAACATACATATTGATAACAGTTCATTGCCAGAAGGCCCATATCTGCGTATAGGCATTCTATTCCTTTGAAATCTGTTAGGTATGCATCTATACGTATCCATTTTTTATTAAGCATAGTTATATGTTTCAGAGAAAAAGTCTAATTGGCAAGTCTGGATTACACACCTCTGAACAATTAGTTTTTATTTCCAGAATAAGACTACCTGACTAACTGGAAGCATAACTGGTGGCAAATGTAATTTGTTGCAAAGTACTGGCAATTTCCAGTCCTTTGTGCAGTGCTCAAACTCAAAAAAATCATCTTCTAGGGAGCATAGAATACAAAGCCAACCCATTTCAATGATAACAGACATCATACTGTTTTACCACCATTGCTACATTGTATTTCTTTTTAATCATTATCTCCAAGAATTAATCAATGTATTACAATAGAACATGACTGACCTAAGAGTTGGAACCAACATAAACGTCCAACTGACAACTGGATATTGAAAATGTGGTACATTTACTCAATGGAATACTACTCTACCCCCCCCCCAAAAAAAAAGAATGAAATACTGGCATTCTCAGCAACATGGATGAACTTAGAGAAAATGATGTTAAGTGAAATAAGCCAGGCATAGAAAGAGAAACACCACATGTCCTCACTCATAAGTGGGAAATAAAAAAAAAGAAACAAACAAAAGAAAGAAAGATACAACAATCACAATAATTCATTGAACTTTCATAAGGAGAGAACAGAACTGATGGCATCAAAGGTGGGAAAGGGGGAGGGGGAGAGAAGTAATAGAGAAATCGGTAAAGGGCCACAAAAGAAGATCAAACTGTGTAATGATTTCCCGAAGTTTCAAAGTCTATGAAACATTTGACAAATCTGAATGGATTTGAAATCTCTTCATTTTAGTATCAGGTTAAAAGTACTATAAACATTAATTGTTTTCCTCTGCAGTTGTCCTGATTCAGCATCTTTCCAGCATTATTGAAGTAATTAGTGCCCATTGCCTCTTAATAAGTTACCCAATAGGCATTGTTGAGATTCTATCTCAAAACTATTATTAAAATCATACTTTAGTGGCTTCATTGAAAATAAAATGCTAATGTGAGTAAAACGATATGTTTATTGTTCCTCCTTTACTATTATATAAATGAAGGGGAGAGAAAATGAGCAATACAAAGCTAATTTGGGGACAATTATTCAGTGTGCATTCTACATCCATAAGAAAGCCAGAATAGATGGTTGTATTCCAACACACGTGCCTGAGAGCTCTCTCTCTCTCTCTCCCTCTCTCTCTCTCTCCCTCACACACACACACGCACACACACACACACACACACTAACAAAAAATAACAATTTGGAAAAAGAAGTAAAAGATGAGGCTATGCTGGTTCGTCTCTGATGATCTATGCTGTATGTTTTAGCAAAGTAATGCCTCAAACACACTTTAAAGGACATCTACACCGATAAAAATACTCTGATGTAGGAAAAGGAAAGAAACAAAATTAACAATTTGCAAGCTTTGGTCAACAGTGTCTTCATTTTTGTTTTCTACTATGGCTAAATGATAGACTAATAAATAGAATCACATCCTCCCCCTCCCCCCAGGTTATGAAAGTAGACCTAGTACATAAAGAACCCCACAAATTACAATTGAATTTCCAACCCCTTTCCTCTTATTACATATGTTATATCCAGGTGATAGTTAATATTGAACCTAAAGTCATTGCTTGGGTTACATATTCCAAGCCAGAAACATAAAATTAGATAGTTTTAATGAAAATATATTCTAATTCAGTAGTTTTCAAACTGTGATTGATAGTGCCTAGGGGTTCCAGAAATGTCTGACATAAATTTTTTTTAAAAATATTTGTCTTAATGAATTTACCAATGGTATTAGTCAGGGTTCTCCAGAGAGACAGAATCAATAAGACATGTTATAAATGTATGGGGGGATTTATTAGGAGATTTGTCAAGAAAAGTCCCACAATAGGCAATCTGCAAACTGGATGCTGATAATGTGGCTCAGTCCAAGTCTGAAGGCCTCAAGCCAGAGAAGCCGACGGTGTCCTTGGTATAAGTCCTGGAATCCAAAGCTGAAGAGTCTGGAGCTCTGATTCCCATGGGCAGGAGAGAAGAGTTATTCCAGCTCCAGTGGATAGAAAAAGAGTTTCACCATTTTTCTCTGTCTTTAGTTCACTCTGGGCCCCCAGTGGATTGGATGGTTAATGCCCACACTGATGGCAGGTCTTTCCCACCCAGTCCACTCAAACTTTCATACTACTATCTGCTGGAAACACCCTCATGGACACACATTAAAAGACAGCTTTACTAGGTTTCTTGGCATTCCTTAATCTAATCAAGTTGACACCTAGAATTAACCTTCACATTAATTAATTAAAAAACCCGCACATTCAAATATGCTATATGCCAAGTGTTGGGCTGGATCACAGACCACTCTGCCTCATCCTGTGCAGGTCCTAAACCAGGTAGTTGAATGAAAAAAAATGAGTAGACCCTGGCAAAGTGGGCATGCTTTATTCTTCAGAGGTGAGAAGGCATTGTCTTTTATACCAAAAATACACAATAGCGGCAACAAGCCAAGGGGTACATGGGTGTGCATGCACACTAACACTACTCTTGCGTAACTTGTTTACAATGGGGCGAGAGGGCCTGACTAAACTAACTCTGTTTTCCTCAAACCAAGTTTTAACTTCTTTCTGAGATCTCAATCCCGTTAACCTGGGTTGTCAAATTTCCACGTTTTTCTGCAGACCTGGGAATAAAACAGTTCATGACATCTCTAGGCTACTTGAAAATTTTGTACATGTGCCATTAATTAATAAGTTTACAGTGCTTACCTGCTCTTTAAAAAAAAAATGTCCTATCCATGATTATGAAAGTGAATTTTATAAACCAATCTATGGCTATAGTGCATCCAAATCACACTCAACTAAATGCCCAGCAAAGCACAGTAAAATTTCTTCAGAACATGTTTGAATCAATAATAATTTGTGTGTCAAAAAATAAAGAAGTACAACATTGTACTGGCTTTAGTTTTTATTGAAAATATTATTTCTTTCTTATCCAATTTAAATACTTATGACAAGAAATCAAATTGTTTGAAACTGATACCAAGAATGCAAGGTAAGATTTTATTTTTAAAGGCTTTTATTATTTACAACTACTCATCCGAGTAAATTAGAATTTACTCTATTTTACATGCCCTGAGTTAGCTCCAATGGAACAGGCAGGCACCATGGGACCAAGCCAGCCCAAGCCAGTGGCCACCACCCAGAGATACACAAGAGGTGTTGGGCCACCATGCCTTGAGTCAGCCACAGGGGAACAGGTAGGCACTGTGAGACCCCCATCCCAGGCTAGTGCCCACTGCCCAGAGAGGCATGAGGGCCACATGGCCCACACATTCTGAGTCAGCCTCACCAGAACAGGCAGGCATCACAGGACTCTCAGACCAGACCAGTCCCTGCTTCCCAGAGAGGCCTGCGAGCTACTGGGCCAACACACCATGAGATAGCCATGTTATATCAGGCAGGCACTGCAGGACTCCCAGCACAGGCCAGCCCCTGCTTCCTAGAGAGGCCTCTCTAGGCACCAGGTCCACATGCCCCAAGGCAGCCCTGCTGGAACAGGTGGGTGCTGTGGGACCCCAAGCCCAGGCTATTCCCTACTGCCCAGAATTGGCAGTCACTTCAGGATGCAGGACAAACATCAGGGTGAAAAAAGTGGATCATACTCACTGCCACAATGACTAAACACCAAAGGAAAGACACCAGAATTATGAAAAATTAAGAAAGTACATCACCAGCAAAGGAAAATAATAACTCTCAAGATCTAGATTCTATAGAACAGGAAGTCCTTGAAATGATTAACAAGGAATTTTGAGCAGCAATTCTAAGAAAACTAAATAAGATACAAGAAAACTCAGTTAGACAACACAATGAAATGATAAAAAATATACACGACCTGAAAGAAGAAATGTAGTGAGAAACTGATGCCCTAAAAAAGAATGTAGCAGAGCTTGTGGAGCTGAAGGATTCATTCAACAAAATTAAAAAACACAACAGAGAGTCTAACCAGCAAGCTAGTACAAGCAGAAGAGAGAATTTCTGACATTGAAGACAGGCTGTTTGAATTAACACAGGTGAAACAGAAAAAAGAAAAAAGAATTTAAAAAATTGAAGAAAATCTAAGAGAGTTAACAGACAACCTTAAGCACTCAAATATCCAAATCATGGGTATTCCAGAGGGGAGGAAAAAGGAAATGGCATAGAAAACATATTCAGTGAAATAATAGCAGAACACTTACCAGGTATAGAGAAAGCCACAGATCTTCAGATTCAGGAGGCCCAAAGATTCCAAAACATATTCAACCCAAAAAAGATCTCTCCAAGACATGCTATAATCAAACTGGCAACACTCAAAGACAGAGAGAGAATCTGAAAAGCTGCCAGAGAGAAGTGGCATGTCACCTATAAGGGAGCCCCAATCAGAATAACATCAGACTTTTTTTCAGAAACCCTAAAAGCCAAAAAGAATGATATAATATATTCAAAACACAAAAAGACAAAAATTGCCAGCCAAGAATACTTTACCCAGCAAATCTATCCTTCTGAAATGAAGAAAAAATAGTATATTTCTCAGACAAACATAAACCACAGGGGTTCACTACCACACGACCAGCCTTACAAGAAATTCTCAAGGGAGTACAGGGTTTGACACCTGAAATCAACTATCACTGCCATGAATACTCAAGAAAGAACAAAACCAACCAGTAAAACAAACATGCTAACAATAAAGAGAAAGTATAGTTTATTGACCACCCCTAGAAAACAAAAAAACACAGAAGACAAACAGAAAATGAAAAAGAAAGGAAAAAAAGATACTTAAGACTTCTAAACAGGAATCAATAAAATGCTTGGAGTAAATCAACACCTTTCAATAAAAACTCTACATGTAAAAGAATTAAATTCCCCACTCAAAAGACACAGACTGACAGACTGGATTAAAAAAAAATGGACCCAACATTATGCTACCTTCAAGAGATTCACTCACCTGTAAAGACACACGTAGAATAAGAGTGAAAGGATGGAAAAAGATACACCATGCAAATAGAAAAAAAATAATAACATGGAGTAGCTATTCTTATATCAGATAAAATAGACTTTAAACCAAAAACCATAAAAAGAGATAAAGAAGGCCACTATATAATGATAAAAGGATCTATCCATTAAGAAGACATAAAAATCATAAATATATACACTCACAATGTCAGAGCAGCCAGATTTATAAAGCAAACACTACTAGATGTAAATATGAGGCAGACACTAACACAATAATAATGGGGGACCTGAACATCCCACTCACAACATTGGTCAGATCATCTAGGCAAAAAATCAACAGAGAATCACAAGATCTAAACAACACTTTAGACCAATTGGACCTGGCATATATCTACAGAACATTCCATCCAACAACCTCAGAATATTCATTCTTCTCATCAGTGCACAGAACATTCTTCAGGATAGATAGACCACATGTTAGGTAACAAAGCAAGTCTCAACAAATTTGAAAAAAACTGGAATTATCCCATGTATTTTTTTCAGAACACAATGGATTAAAATTAGAAATCAAAAACAAATGAAACTCTGGAAACTATACAAAAACATGGACACACAGAAATTAAACTACATTCTACTTAATGACATATGGGTCCAAGAAGAAATTAAACAGGAAAACAAAAAATTTCTTGAAAGTAATGAAAATAATGACACATCATACCAAAACCTGTGGGATACTTCTGAAACAATAGTAACAGAGAAATTTATTACATTAAATGCTTACTTCAGATGAACAAAAAGATGGCAAATAAACAACCTCACACTTCACCTTAAAGAACTAGAAAAACAAGAACAATCCAAATTCAAAGTTAGTAGATGGAAAGAAATAATTAAGATCAAAGCAGAACTAAATGAAATAGAAAATCAAAAAACAACACAAAAGATCAATGAAACAATAAGTTGTTTTTTTGAAAAGATAAATAAAGTTGACAAACCTTTAGCACGGCTAAGAAGAGAAAAGAGAAGAGCCAAATAAAAATTAGAAATGAAAAAGGTGATATTACAACTGATACCTCAGAAGTACAAGGAATCATTAGAGATTACTATAAACAACCATATGCCAACAAATTTGAAAATCTAGAGGAAATGGATAAATTTCTGGACACATAAAACTACCAAAACTGAGCCAAGAAGATATAGAAAATCTGAACAGACCAATAACAAGAGATTGAAGCTGTTATAGGAAGGCTCCCAACAAAGAAAGGCCCAGGACCGAACAGGCTCACTGAAGAGTTCTACCAAACCTTCAAAGAGGAATTGATAAAAGTTCTCTACATCCTATGCCAAAAGATTGAAACAAAGTCCATTCTCCCAATCTCATACTATGAGGCAAACATCCCCCTGATACCAAACCAGACAAAGATACATCAAAAATAAAAAACTACAGGTTGATATCATTGATGAATATAGATGCAAAAATCCTCAATAAAATACTAGCTAACAGAATGCAGCAGCACATACACAAAATTATACACTATGATGAAGAGGGATTCATCCCAGTGATGCAAGGTTGGTTCAACATACACAAATCAATAAGTGTGACACACCGTGTCAATAAAAGCAAAGACAAAAAACATATGATCATCTTTATAGATGCTGAAAAAGCATTTGACAAAATTCAACATTCATTCATGATAAAGACTCTCTACAAGTTAGGTATAGATGGAAAGTATCTGAACACAATTAAAGACATATATGATAAGCACACTGTCAATAGAATCCTTAATAGGGAAAGCTGAAAGTATTTCCCTTAAGAACAGGAACTATACAAGGATGCCCACTCTCACCACCCCTATTCAACACATTGTTGGAAGTATTAGCAAGAGCAATCAGAAGAGAGAAGGAAATAAAGGGCATCCAGACTGGAAAAGATGAAGTTAACCTGTTCCTGTTTGGGGATGATATGATCTTGTAAATTGAACAACCTAAAGCCCCACAAAAAAACTCTTAAAGTCATTAAATGATTTCAACACAGTTGCAGGACACAAAAACAACACACAAAAAATCAGTAGCATTTCTATACTCCAACAGTGAACATACAGAAAAAGAAATCAAGAAAGCTAGCCCATTTACAATAGCCAACAAAAGAATAAAATACTTAGAAATAAAGATAACCAAGGATGTGAAAAATCTCTATGAAAAGAACTACAAACTACTGCTGAGAGAAATTAAAGAGGACACAAGAAGATAGAAAGATATCCTATGCTCTTGAATCAGAAGAATTAACATTGCAAAAATCTCCATATTACCCAAAGTGATCTACATATTCAATGCAATCCCCATCAAAATTCCAATGACATTTTTCTCAGAAATGGAAAAAAAGCTATCTACACATTTATAGGGAATAACAACAGGCCATGCATAGCCAAAGTAATACTGAGCAAAAATAAATAAATAAATAAAGCTGGAGGCATAACACTACCTGACTTTAAGCTATACTATGAAGCTATAATAAACAAAAAAGAGCACAGTACTGGCATAAAACCAGACACACGGATCAATGGAATAGAATAAAGAACACAGAAATTAGCGTGTACACCTACAGCCATCTGATTTTTAACAAAGGCACCAATTCTACACACTGGGGAAGAGACTGCCTCTTCAGCAAATGGTGCTGGCAGAACTGGATATTCATATGTAGGAGAATGAAACTAGACCTGTACCTCTCACCATGTAAAAAAATCAACTCAAAATGGATTAAAGAATTAAATATACACCCTGAAACAATAAAACTCCTTAAAGAAAACATAGGGGAAACACTCCAGGAAGTAGGAGTGGGTACAGACTTCATGAACATGATCCACAAAGCACAGGCAACCAAAGGAAAAATAAACAAATGGGATTATATTATCACATGAGTGGATGAGGAAACTGTGGTACATCTACACATTGGAATACTACTCTGCAATAAAAAAGAATGCATTACTACCTTTTGCAACAATATGGATGGAGTTAGAGACAATTGTATTAAGTGAAATAAGTCAGGCACAGAAAGAGAAATACCACATTTTCTCACTTATTTGTGGGAGCTAAAAATAAATAAAAATACAAACAAATAAAGTGGGGGGGAAGAAGACACATCAATCACAACAATTCCTTGAGCTTGTTAAGACAAGTGCAGGCCGGCCCGGTGGCACACTGCAGAGTGCGCCACTTGGGAGCATGGCGGCGCTCCCGCCAAGGGTTTGGATCCCATGTGGAGACCGGTTCCCACTCACTGGCTGAGCGCGGTGCAGACGCAACACCGAGGGTTGCAATCCCGTTACCGGTCAGTAAAAAAGACAAAAAGGAAAAAAAAAAAAAAAGGACAAGTGAACAGCTGTGATGTAGTGGGCATGGGAGGGGAGATGAGGGGGGGAAGAAGAACAGGTAAAGGGACAGAAAAATCAACTGCAATGTATATTGAGAAATTAAAATTTAAAAATTAAAATTAATTAATTAAAACAGATGTTTTTTGGCATTGACAGCCAAATATTATTTATTTATTTATTTTAAAATTTGTTTATTTTTTATATTATCATTTTTATATATTCTAAGATGATGTTGGGGAGCAGTTGGGGAGGAACGGAAGAGGGGAAAGGGGAGGGAAATAGGGTGGGTGGAGGAGGAAGGAGGGGGTTCATGGCTGAGACCCATGGCACCTCCATCCTTCCAGCAAGGGTAATCAGTGTGCTTCCTGAGCTGGCTAGATCATTGCTGGGCTGGATGCAGATGTCATGGTGGTGGCTGAAGCCCTCAGCCGCCCTCCACTCTGGCTCAGGAATCCAGGGCACTTCTAGTGGCAGCTTAGTGGTCATCACTGAACTAATTATGGATGTCACGGGGCTGTGACTGAGGCCCTTGCCCCCACTGCCCAGGCTCATTAGCTCAGGGTGCTATTATTGGCAGCTGGTTGGTCATCACCTGGCTGTTTGCAGTTGTCAGGTAGACGTGGCTGAGGCTCTCAGCCTGTCACTGAACTAACTAGGGAGCGTGGGGTGCTTCTGGTGGCAGCCCAGTGGTCATCACTGGGCTGGGTGCGGCTGTTGGGGGGACATGGCTGAGGCTCACAGCCCTCTCTCCTCCCTGGCTTGGAAGCCCAGGGGACTTCCAGTCCTTCTACCTTCTATAGGTGTTCTTTGGTAGTGTTAGACCTTTACTACTTAATATCAATTTTAGTCTCTGATCTGTGGGTATTTTGTTTTCTGTTCCAGTTCTGTGTTGGAATATTTGTTGTTCCCACCACTTAAACTCTGCATTGGAATTAATCTGTTATCCTTTGCTTACTTCTAAAATGGGGAAACTTCCTGTGAGGACCAGTAGTTGAGCCCTGTGGTTGACCTAAATTGCCTTTTTGCTGCTGATTCCCTGGGGAAAGCTTTTTGTGCAGCTCGGGTTTTAATTGTTGACCTTTTAAGCACTTCCAGGTCTTGTGAGATCTGGTGCACCTGGGTTGTGTGGAAAATCTGGTCTGGGCCTGAGTCTTTTAAGCAAACTGCACACCCTGCAGCTTTATATTCCTGACGAGTCTCCCCTGAGTGGGCCTGTGCTTATTGGAGGGCAGATCAGCTCTCCATGTAGTGTCCCAATATTCCACTGGTGGCCCATCTCCCCGAACCCCTGTATTCCAAACACTTCCTATGGGACAGGCCATGCAACGTTCCCTTGCAGTGACTCACTGGCCTCTGATTGGCTCCTTTTTTCAGTTGTCTGTGGCTCCTCATTCCTATGTGGGTCCATGGGAACCTTGTTACTGGTCTTGCTGGCCTGGGGGCCAACAAGGCCCTCCTCTCCCCCGCTGCCTCCAAGCAACTTTATACAAAGGGCACAGCTTTTGACACCTCTTCTTGCTTTGTGTGCACACCAGCTCCAGCTTTAAAGTGGTCAGGGCTTGAAATGGTGGGAGTGATCCTTTCTTTCTCTCATTGCAGTTTCTCCTGCCTTCATGAACTATGTAGGTCTCTTCTATTCCCCTGAGCTCTACAGGCTCCAGCTAGACCACACATTAAACAGTCAGCTTACTTTTAAATGATTCACTTTCATTGTAGATTTTGGATATTAAATAATCAATCTAGACTGGAGAAATTATGCTAAAGCACAATAACTACTATTTATAAGACAGTCACTGAGCTAGTTTGCTATAAAGACAACTCTGCATTAGAGGAAGAATAATTTTGGTTAGACTGTACAGATACTATTGATGAGCATCAAAATCCATGCTAATTTTGTCTGCTAATTTTTTGTTAGCATCTCTCAGCTTCTAACAAAGATGTGATGTAAGACATGGCATTGCTTGGCGGAAGAAATCTATGTAATAATGTTTTAGTTTTCCATCTTGGCACTAGAAATAATGGAGAACAAAATAGAAAAGAGATACATTTGACACAGTGCCATGAAATGCATTTGACACAGGGCCATGAAAAACATTTCTGAACTTCAGTATATTTCCTTCAATCAAAGGACACCCACTGCATCAGGGTTATATAGAGTTCAAAATAATCAAGAATAGGACAGTCATAATTGATAGATAAGAGAATACTTCAAAAAGTTCATGGAAAAATAAAATTGAAAGCTAATATTAATCTTTCCAGAAACTTTTTGAAATAGCCTCATACAGTCACTAAACTACTTGTGTTTCAGTAGTAAATACTTGGATTGAAATGATGTAATGAGTATCATACAAAGTTCCACAAATGTGCCAAGGAAATGTAATTTTACAGTAGGATTTGAAAAAAATAAATAAATAAAACCATAGAAGTAACTGGTGAAGGGAGCACTACAAAGTGATTCAAACAAGTTGGGGTTTGAAAATCGGGTGCAAGTTAAATAAGCAGAGAATAGAGAAGAGCATTTCTGCAAAGCAGAGCAATATAAGGAAGATTTCAACCAGGTCGTGGAAGATCTTAAATGTAAAATTGAGTAATTACAGGATTATTGCCAGTTAGGAGCCATTTAAGGATTTCCTTTTTTAAAAAAATCTTTTAATTCGTTTTTTTCCTTTCTTTTCTTTTTTTCAAAAAAATTTAATTGATTTTGGTGGCCCTTTATCAATTCCTCCCTTTCCCCTCTACCTCTAGCCTTTCCCACCCTGGGCAACCTCTGTTCTTTTCTCTTCCATAAGGAACTTCAATGAATTATTGTGATTGCTGTATCTTTTTTGTTGTTTGTTTACTTATTTATTTACATTTATTAGCTCCCACATGTAAGTGAGAACATGCATTGTTTCTCTTTATGTGCCTGGCTTATTTTACTTAACATAATTTCCTTTAAGTTCATCTGTGCTGCTGTGAATGGCAGTATTTCATTCTTTTCTATAGCAGAGTAGTATTCCATTGTCTAAATATACCACATTTTTCTTTTCCATTCATCCAATGATGGGCACTTCAGATGATTGCAGCTCTTGGCTACTATAAATAGAGCTGCAACAAACATGAGTATAAACGGTGTCCCTTTGACATGATTATTTCCATTCCTGGGGCATATACCCAACAGTGGTATAGCTGGGTCATGTGGCAGTTTTATCTGTCATTTTTTGAGGAACCTCCACACCATTTTCCATAATGGCTGAACTTTTACAGTCCCGCTTACAGTGAAGGAGTGTTTCCCTTTCTCCCCATATTCACCAGCATGTGTTGTTCTCAGTTTTGGGGGGAAAAGCCAGCCTAACTGGAGTAAGATGATATCTCAATGTGGTTTTGATTTGCATATCCCTGATGCTAAGTGATGTTGAGCATTTTTTCATGTGTCTATTGGTCAGTCTTATATCTTCCTTTGAGAAATGCCTTTTCAGCTCCTTTCCCCATTTTTAATTAGGTTACTTGTTTTTTTGTTTGTTTTTGTTTTGTTTTGTTTTGTTTTGTTTTTACCATTGAGTTGTTTGGGCTCCGTGTATATTCTTTATATTAATCCTTTGTCAGATACATATTTTGCATATATTTTTTCCCACTCTATTGGTTGTCTTTTCACTCTGTTGTTTCTTTTGCTGTGCAGAAGCTTTTTAGTTTGATATAATCCCACTTATTATTCCTTTTGTTGCCTGTGCTGTTGGGGTTATACTCATGCAGTTTTTGTCCAGTGCTACTTCCTGAAGTGTTTCCCCTATGTTTTCTCTTAGGAGTTTTATAATTTCAGGACATATATTTAATTCTTAATCTGTTTTGAGTTGATTTTTGTATATGGCAAGAGGTACAGGTCTAGTTTCATTCTTCTACACATGCATGTCCCATATTCTCAGCACCATTTATCAAAGAGGCCGTCTTAACCCCAATGTATGTTCTGGGTGCCTTTGTCGAAGATCGGATAGCTATAAGCATATGACCTGATTACTGGCTTCTATACTCTGTTCTTTTGGTCAGTGTGTCTGTTTTCATGCCAGTATCATGCAATTTGGGGAACTATAGCTTTGTAGTATAATTTGAAGTCAAGTAGTATTATGCCTCTGGCTTTACTTTCTTTTTTTGCTCAGGATTGCTTTCATTATTTGGGGTCTTCTGATGTTACATATGAATACTAGGAATATTTTTCCCATTTTTATGAAGAATGTCATTGGTATTTTGATGGGGATTGCATTCAATCTATAGATCACTTTGGGTAGTATGTACACTTTCACAATGTTAGTTTTTACAATCCAAAAGCATGGGATATCTTTCCATTTTCTTTTGTCCTTTTTAACTTCTCTCAACTGTGATTTGTAGTTCTCATCATAGAGATATTTCACACCCTTGCATAACTTTATTTCTAGGTATTTTAATTTTTTGGTGAATATTGTAAATGGACAAACTTTTCTGATTTCTCTTTCTGCTCGTCCATTGTCATAGTATAAAAACATTACTGATTGTCATATATTGATTTTTTGTCCTGAAACTTTGCTGAAATCATGTATCAACTCTAATGTTTTTTTTTTTTTTTTTTTTTTAAGAGACTCTAGGCTTTTCCATATATATGATCATGTCATTTGCAAACAGGGACAATTTGACTTCCTTTCCAATCTGCATGACCTTTGTTTATTTATCTTCCCTGATTGTTCTGGCTAGTACTTCCAATACTCTGTTGAATCAGAGTGGTGAGAGTGGGCATCCTTGTCTTGTTTTCATTCCTAAGGGAAAAGCTTTCAACTTTACCCTATTCAGGATGATATTGGCAGTGGATTTGTCATATATGGTGTTAATTGTGTTGAGATAGTTTCCTTCTATACACAGTTTGTTGAGAGTGTTTATCATGAACGAATGTTGCATTTTGTCAAATATTTTTTTAAGTATTTATTGAGATAATCACATGATTTTTGTCTTTGATTTTGTTGATGTACTGTATCACATTTATTGAGTGCTGTATGTTGAATCACACTTGCATCCCTGGGATGAATCTCACATGTTCACTGTGGATTATTATTTGCATGTGTTGCTGTCTTCTATTATTTAATATTTTATTGAGGATTTTTGCATCAAAATATTTTTGCTTCAAAATATTTTTGCATCAAAAATATTGGCCTGTAGTTTTATTTTTCGGTTGTATTTATGTCTGGTTTTGTATGAGGGTGATATTTGTCTCATAGAATGAATTTGGGAGGATGGTCTCTGTTTCAAATTTTTGAAATCATTTGAAAAGAGTTGACATTAATTCTTCTTTAAAGGTTTGGTAGAATTCAGCACTGAAGCCATCCAGCCCTGGGCTTTTCTTTTCTGGGAGACTGTTGATTACAGCTTCGACCACTTCGTTATTGGTCTGTTCAGGTTTCAATGTCTTCCCGGTTCAATGTTGGTAGTTTAACCATTTCCTCCAGGTTTTCAAATTTGTTGACATATAGTTGTTTATAGTAGTCTCTAGTGACTCTTTGTGCTTCATATGTATCAGTTGTAATAGCTTCTTTTACATTTCTAATTTTTATTATTTGTATCTTCCCTTTTCTTTTTTTAGATAGCCTAGCTAATGGATTGTCTTCTCAAAAAACCAACATTTTGTTCTATGTTTTCTTGTGTGGATTTTTGGATTTCTATTTCATTTAGTTCTGCTCTGATCTTAATTATTACTTTCCATCTTCTAACTTTGGGGTTGGATATTTCTTGTTTTTCTAGTTCTTTGAGATGAAGTGATAAGTTGTTCACTTGCCATCTTTCCATTCTTCTGAAGTAAGCATTTATGGTGATGAACTTCCCTCTTACTACTGCTTTTGCAGTATCCCACAGGTTTTGGTATGATGTGTCATTACTTTCATTAGTTTCAATAAATTTCTTGATTTCCTGTTTCTTCTTTAACCCATATGTCATTCAGTAGAATGTTTAATTTACATATGTTTGTATACTTTCTTGAGTTTTGTTTGTTATTGATATATAGTTTTAATCCATTGTAGTCTGAAAAAATAGATGAAAAAAATCCAATATTTTTTAATTTCTTGAAACTTGATTTGTGACCTAACATGTGGTCAATCCTGGAGAGTGTTCCATGTGCTGATGAGAAGAATGCATATTCTGAGGTTGTTGGATGAAGTGTTCTGTAGATGTCTGCCAATTCTAATTGGTCTAAAGTTTTGTTTAGATCATGAGTTTCTCTGTTGATATTTTTCCAAAATGATCTGTTCAATGTTGAGATTTGGGTGGTCAGGTCCCCTACTATTATAGTGTAAGCATCTGTCTCTTTCTTTAGGTCTAATTGTGTTTGCTTTATATATCTGGCTGCTCCATTGTTAGGTGCATATTTATTTATGATTGTTATGTCTTCTTGCTGGATAGATCCCTTTACTATTATAGAGTGGCATTCTTTATATCTTTTTATGGTTTTTGGTTTAAAGTCTATTTTATCCCATGTAAGAATAGCTACTCCAGCTCATTTTTCTTTTTTATTTGCATGGTACACCTTTTCCATCCTCTCACTCTTACTCTATGTGTGTCTTTAAGGGTGAGGTGAGTCTCTTGAAGACAGCATATTGTTGGGTCCATCTTTTTAATCCAATCAGTCAGCCTGAGTGGAGAATTTAATCCTTTTACATTAAGAGTTATTACTGAGAAGTGTTGATTTACTCCAGGTGATTTATTGATTTTTGTTCGGATGTTTTATGTGTCTTTTGTTCCTTTCTTTCTGATTTACTGTTTGTCTTGTGTTTGTTGGGTTTCTACATATGGCACATAAACTTCTTTTCTCTTTATTCTTTGCACTTTTGTTTTACAACATTACATTATTGTTTTACAATTTTGTTTTCTTCTTTCATGAGTATTCATGGTAGTGATGGTTGTTTTTCAAGTACCAGGCACAGTACTCCCTTGAAAATATCTTGTAATGCTGGTCACATGGTGGTGAACTACCACAGTTTTTGTCTATCTGGAAAATACACTATTTGTCCTTCATTTTAGAAAGATAGCTTTGCTGGGTAAAGTATTCATGTTTGGCAATTTTTGCCTTTTATTATTTTGAATGTATAATCCCATTCTCTTGTAGCTTTTAGGGTTTCTGATGAAAAGTCTGCTGTGAGTCTGATAGGGGCTCCATTAAAGGTGACTTGACAATTTTTTCTTGCAGCTTTTAAGGTTCTCTCTTTACAAAAAATAGAAAAAAAATAAAGAGAAAAAAATTTAAGAATAGACAAAGAAAAATTGACATACAAATATTAGAAATCTTGGATTGAGAAAAGCAAAGTGGGTTGTTTCCTTTGCTGTGCAGAAGCTTTTTAGTTTGATATTGTCCCAATTATTTATTTTTACTTTTGTTTCTTGTGCTTTTGGGGTCTTATTCATAAATTGTTTGCCCAGTTCTACTTCCTGAAGTATTTCCCCTATGTTTTCCTTTAGTAATTTTATGGTTTAGGGTATTATACTTAAGTCTCTCACCCATTTTGAGTTCATTTGGTATATGGTGAGAGGTATAGGTCTAGTTTCATTCTTCTGCATATGGATGTCCAATTTTCCCTGCACCATTTATTGAAGAGGCAGTCTTTTCCCCAATGGATGTTTTTGTTGATTTTCTCAAAGACTGCTTGGCTTTAAGTGTGTGGGTTGATTTCTAGGTTCTCTATTCTGTTCCATTGGTCTGTGTGTCTGTTTTTGTGTCAGCACCATGCTGATTTGGTTACAAGAGCTTTGTAGTACAATTTGACATTGGGTAGTGCTATGCCTCTGGCTTTATCATTATTATTATTATTATTATTATTATTATTATTATTATTATTTAATTTTATTTTTTGCTCTGGGTTGCTTTAACTATTCATAGTCTGTTGTTTCATATGAATAATAGGATTTTGTTTCTATTTCTGTGAAGAATGTCATTGATATTTATTTTGAAGGGGATTGCATTGAATCTCTAGATATCTTTGGGAAGTATGGACTTTTTCACAATAGTAATTCTTCTAATCCAAAAGCATGGAACATCTTTCCACCTTTTTACACCCTCTTTAATTTCTTTCAGTAGTGTTTTGTAGTTCTCATTGTAGAGGTCTTTCACCTCCTTGGTTAAATTAATTCTTAAGTAATTTATTATTTTGGTGACTATTGTAAATGGGCTTGCTTTCCCAATTTCTTTTTCTGTTAGTTCATTACTGGAGTATAAAAATCTTACTGATTTCAGGGTGTTGATTTTGTATCTGCAACATTACTGAAGTTGTTAATCAGCTCTAACAGGGTATCTTGGAGAAATAGCTAATTCCAGGTTTGGGGCAAAAAATATATATACAAGATTGAAACTGCATACCTGGTTTTAACCGGTCTCACCTGTTTTAACCGGTCTCACCTCTTTGTACTAGCATGTTGTTTTGCAGGAAACCCAGTGAACGTGTTCGGGGGAAGAAGGTCATGACCTTGAGCACTATAGGAACAAAGTTCTCTGCCAGGAGAACCAAAAGGCTGGAAACTTAACCATTGGGGCCAATTCCAAAGAGAGAGGTCCTATAATAAGGAAGATCTGGTGTACTGACCAATTAAACTCTGCCAACTCAAAACTTCCTTGCTCCCTGACACCTTAAAATATGCCCAGGCCCTGAGAGGCAGGTTTGAGCCTTCCCTCCTGTCTCCTTTCAAGTTGACCTTGCAATAAAGCCTTTTCTTTCCTCAAAAACCAGTGCCATAGTATTGGCTTCTATGCATATCAGGGGGCAAGCCCTTGCTTGATAATAAGATGAGCCTGAAAATTCTTGTAATACCAGATATCATGAAAGGTACCAAAGAATACCAGAGTCTTCTCAAAAGAACTTAGGCTCCAACTTTTGTTATAGAGTTTAATTCCAACTAAGAAACCATGGGAGTTGAAGAAAAAAATTACTCTTTTTCCTTACAACTGCTAACATTACAACCAGACATTTTGCACCTCCTCTATGCTTCCCATACACTACCAATTCTCTGGCCAAAGTGATCAAACTTGAGTGTGATCCAGTCTCTGAATCCAGCTGCCAATTTGCAGTAAATTCAAAAAACAGAGGAACATAATAAACTTCATCATGAGTATGCAACACAAAAGTCCAGACTGTTGGATACATTAACTTCCACAGATCAAATGGCCTGGATTTTTCAATGACAAATTGTAAAGAAATGAAAGTGTTAGAAACCTATAGAGTGAAAGAGTCTTTTTAAAAATTTTCTCATCTTCTTTCTCCAAATTGATTTCATTCATATATTAGTGATATAAACTCTTTTTCCAAAATTCTCCAATCCCTGACGGTGGTAAATTTTACAACCACATGTCTTTAATATTGAAGGTAGCCTTTGTTTTTCATTTGAATCATCAGATGTTGTCTTATTAAATATTTAATCTACTTTAAGTTTCTTATCTATCTACTTATTATTTAACTCAGGTAATATTATTAGGGCCAACCCACTCCTAAACTGTAGGGTAAATGCTGGACATAGCCCTATTCCCCCCTCCCATGCATACCAGAGTTCCCATTCCCTCCTGGGAGGCCACCCCTAGCCAAGATAGTTACCAAAGGGAAGGTACATCCCCTATAAGACAAACAGAATGTGGGACGGAGCAGGGCACTAAGTAAATGAACAAGCGCTCTAGCACAAGGAAAGTAGCCAGTAGATTAATATATCTACCTAGCCAGATCTTGGCCATGCTGAGTTATGCGAGCTGGATGAGTGTCTGCATGTAAGCCTCAAAATGATTTAAATCCCTACTTTGATCTGTTAACTATATAATTGCTATATGTGCTCTGTGGTGGTTTGGAATTCTTACCAACTGGACGCCATTGGTGCCTTTCATAAGTCTAATAAACCAATGTCTCCACCTGCTGAATCTCTGGGTGATTTCTTAAGAATAGGTAAACACTACGTGAGTGTTTTCTCAGATTTGGGGCTCCTACATTACACAAACATAGTCTGTTTTTCACAAGTCCTTTTTTCCTGAGTGCCACCCCCATCCAGTCATTCTACTTTGATAGAGAACTTGGGAGAAGTGGAGACACTTAGGTCAACCCAGCAATTGGGATTCAGAGCCTGAGGTTGCCTACAGAATTTTAGAACAATATTAGAGGTAAAATTCTGCCTTGCAAGTGCACTATTGCCATGGTCTCAATGTTTGCCAAGCCCTTCCCCAATTTCATATAGTGAAACCTAATCCTCAACATAATAGTATTAAGAGGTGGAGCCATTGGGAGGTGATTAGCTAGTGGGGACTCTGCCCTAATGAATGGGACTAGTACCCTTATAAAAGAGGGCTAAGGGGGAGCTTATTTGCCCCTTCCTCCATATGAGAACACACACAAGGTGCCACCTGTGAGGAAGCAGGCCCTCACCAGACACTTGATCTTGGACTCCGCAGGCTCCATAACTGTGGGCAATAAATTCCTATCATTTATAAATTACCCAGACTAAGGTATTTTGTTATAGAAGTCCAAATGGACTAGCACAGCTTAACAGGGATATTATCTATGCAAAATTTACTTCTATATTAAAGAAGTTATATTTTATGTGTTAGGTCAGAATTTTACAACTTTTTATCAAAGGCAAAACTGATGGATCAAGAAGTACATTTAAGAAAATCATTAAAATAAAACCAAGATGGCAGAATAGACAGTCCCCAGTGTCACCCTCTCCCACAGTCAACCAGTTTACAAATATTAAAAAGCAAAGACTGTCAAGCTGGGGCCACTAGACCCCAAGGGAAGAGGAGGAGAGACCTACAGAGTTCATGAAGGTGGGAGAAGCTGCAATGAGAGAAAGAAGGAACCACTCTGACCACTTTGAGCCCTGGACATCTCAAGGCTGTCCCTGGTGAGCACACAGAGCAAGAGCTGGCAAAATCTGCAACTGTGCCCTTTGTGTGAAGTTGCTTGGAGGCAGCAGGGGAGAGGAGGGCTTTTGCGGCCCCCAGGCCAGCAAGACCACTAACCGGGTTCCCATGAACCCACATAGGAGTGAGGAGCCACAGACAACTGAAAAAAGGAGCCACTCAGAGGCCAGTGAGTCATAGCAAGGGACTGACATACAGCCCGTCCCATGGGAAGTGTTTGGAGCACGGGTGGTGGGGGAGACGGGCCCACCGGGAGAATACTGGGGCACAGCAAGGACAGCCAATCTGCCCCGCAATCAGTGCAGGACCACTCAAAGGAGACTGGTTGGGAATGCAGAATTGCATGGGGTGCAGTTTGATGAAAAAACTCAGGCCCAGACCAGAGTTTCTACACAACCCAGGTGTACTGGACCTCACAAGATCCAGAAGTGCTTAAAAGGTGAACAATTAAAACCTGAGCTGCACAAAAAGGTTTCCCCAGAGAATCAGCAGCAAAACAGCAATTTAGCTCAGCCACAGGGCTCAAGTGCTGGTTCCCACAGGAAATTACCCCATTTTAGAAGTAAGCAGAGGACAACAAATCAGTTCCAGTGCAGAGTTTAAGTGGTGGAGGTAGCTAATAATACTACACAGAACTGAAAGAAAACACAGAAAAAACACAGATCAGAGACAAAGATCTGATATTAACCAGTAAAGGTCGAACACCACCAAAGAACACCTATAAAATCTAGAGGAGCTGGAATCCAACATCCATATCCAGCCTGGCATTGACTGCACTGCCTCCAGAAGTCCCCTGGGCCCCTGAGCCATGCTAGGGGTGGCTGAGGGCCTTAGCCATGTCCCCCCAATGTCAATATCCAGCCCAGCAATGACTAACCCACCTCCAGAAGCACCTCAGGTACTAAAATCAGGGTGGGGGGAAGGAGGGCCTTAGCCACCTCCCCAACATTCACATCCAGCCCAGTGACAACTCAGCCACCACCAGAAATTCCTCAGGCTCTCAAGCCAGAGTGGGAGTGGCCCAAAGGACTCAGGCATGCCCTTCTGCCCTCTGCACCCAGGCCAAGGAAGGAGCCAACACCACCCCCCACCCCATTTCCATTTCCCTCCCCCTCTCCCCAACTGCTCCACAACAACATCTTAGAATATAAACATAAATAAATACATTTTAAAAAATGAAAAAGATTAAGACCAAAATATGACAAGAAATAAAAGTTTTAGTGAGGAAAAGTAAAATACTTTTTTGTGTGGTTCTCATAAATGGAATCATCAGCCCCATCCATCTCTGTGTTGTTTGAGCAATAGCATCTACAGCCAGATTAGTTCTGAGTTTTAAAGGGGCAAATGAAAATAGAGAGACTTTTAATAGCTACATCATTGTCTGTGACAGACAGAAAATAACAACTTTTCTGATATTGTTCTCAAATAGTTTCAAGTTAAAAATAAACTCAGGGAATATCTGATGAATTTTCTGATAGAGTTCTAAATATATGCACTAGTGAGGGGAAGGTAAAAAATGGCATTTCATCAGGCCATCTAGGGAGTTTACATGACAAACGGAGGACTGTCCACTTGCACCTGCCTTTGCAAGTGATTCAGATTCACATTGCTGAAGTTTTGTCTGAGCAAAGAAAAACAAGACTAACTGAATAGTGTGATTTAATTTTAACTACTTGTAGTGGACTGAATTATGTCCTCACAAAACTCATTGAAGCTTGAATTGTGTCCCCCAAGTTTTATGTATTAGAAACTTAGCCCCCACTATGACTGTAAAGAGGGTGGGAAATCCTATTATGGTAATTGTAAGGTGGGGCCTTGAAGAGGTGATTAGGTTATAGGACCATGCAGTGGTGAATGGATTTGAAATGGTGGTCAGTGGTGTGGTTCTGAGGGCTTTAAAAGAAGAGGGATGAGAGTCTATCTCTCTCTCTCTGCTTCCACCATCTTGCAATGTTAGACTCCTGAGTCATTGTCACTGCAACCAGATGGACTTTGGACTTCCCAGCCTCAGAAACTGTAAGCAATAAATGTTGTTTTCCTTTATAAACCACCCAATATCATGTATTTTGTTATAAGCAACAAAAACGGACTAATACACTACCCTATACCATTCTTTTAAAAATATTTCTTCTTTAAAAAGCCAGGTTGTTAGACATACTTTCTTGATTATTTAGCAGCATGGATTAAAATGAGCTGCTTAAAATAAAATTTAGAGAGTGGTAGCATGAAACTGAAAACAACAGGAACTTTAATTCAAGATGAACTAAATTGAATCCTGTCTCCTGTGTGCCTTGGGCAAGTTACTTAACCCATTCCATCTCAGTGTCTTTATTTTTAAATGGAGAGAATGCATGGCAAATTTATTGTACACAAAATACCTACCAAGGCAACCCACACAATAGATGCTTAATAAATTATAGTATTCTGTGTAGTTTGCCCTCAAGGTAAAATAAAGATACATCTGAATTAGTTACAGCTTTTAAATCATCTTAGCAAATGGCAAATACTCTTCAAATTTCCTTCATCTCTTCTTTTCTCAATCACATCTTATTTCCTCAATCACCAAATTAAAACACCATTATATTTCCTCGAATAACATCCACAAATAAAAACATGCTACAAAAAAATTCTGAAACTGGTAGACTATATAGTAACAGTTTTTTTTCTTTTCTTTCTTTAGGTCTAAACTGTCTTCTTCTCCCTTGCTACTGAGAGTCTGGGCTTCCTCTCAAATACTGCAAACCTATAGAATGCAATCACAGGCAGTTTATTCATTTTGATATTTATTACTTGCAACATACTAGGAATAATGACTTTAATTTCAAGTTTCTTATAATTGGATATGCATGTTCACATGTGCTTATATATTAATGGAGTTTGGATGTATTGTTCTCCCAGAACTGATGTGGAAATTTGATCCTCAATGTGGCAGTGTTGGAAACTGATTGAGTCATGGGGGCAGATCCCTCATGAATGGATTAATTCTCTTCCTAGGTGGGGAGAGTAATGAGTGAGTTCTCACTCTATTAGTTCCCACCAGAGCTGATTGTTTAAAAGACCCTGGCACTTCCTCTCTCTCTCTCTTGCTTCCTCTTGCCACGAGATCTGCTTGTACCTGCCAGCTACCTGCCGTTTTCCACCATGAGTGGAAGCCACCTGAGGCCCATACCAGATGCAACTGTCCCAGAATCATAAGCCAAATAAATCTCTGTTCTTTATAAATTACCTAGTCTCAGGTATTCTGTTACAGCAACACAAAATGGACTAATACATATATACAAGATATTCATCAGTTGTGCTAAAATCAGTACCATTACTGGTAAGAAGAGTGAACTATGCAGTCACAACCAAGTAAAATCGTGGATTACTTCTTGGAGCTAAATAGGGATCTATCTCAAATACATCAACATACAAAGCATTTTCAAAAAGATCATGGAAGCATTTGTGTTGTCTTTTCATTCTACGTTTCCACAAACATTATGAAGTTCCCTCATATATATTAACTATTTAGTTTATATCTTACCTTTTAAAAATGAGCCATCCTACAATAGAATCTGCCATGTGTTCATGATAAAATTCCATAGTATTTTCAGAGCTTGATCAATTCCATAGCTTCACTGTAGAAAAACAAAACAAAACAAACAAACAACCAAAAAAACACAAAGTAAGAATAAGGCATGATTTAATAAAATGTTTCTTTCAATGGTTGGAAGATAGGAAGATATAAATTTTTGAACATACTATAATTATTTTCCAGAATTTCAAATGTGAAAGTAAAAACCATTCTTTTCAAAAGGCACATAGAGTACCTCAAAGGTATTAATTATCTTAAATTTGCAAGAATTAAGAACACAGTTAGATGCCAAGCTGCTTTCAGGTGCTTCAAACTATCTGTCACACTGTGAACAAAAGAACTGTATTTGTGATGTGCAGTTTTTTTGTTTCTGAAAACTTGCACCATTCAGCTAAGGAATCTATTAAACTTTCCTAAACTTCTACAGTCGGTATTGAAGAAGTGTGAAGAGCAATCTTATCCTTAATATTTGCATATTTAAAGTAATTAAATATACCTGATAAGATGTCTTAGTGTGTTGTTCCAGTTTTTGTTTTTTCCTGAGGAGATGATAGAAGCATGGCTGTCTACTGCTTGTTGCTACTTGCAGCGCTCCAGCTCTTTAAATTTTAGAGTCCCTGACCCACTAATCACATTTTTAAAGAAGTCTCATTGTAAGGGCTTGTAGGCTAAGTGCTAGGTGAAAATTTAAATCTAAGGATATCCTGTATCAAGCTATGGCTGGGTCTGGAGCTCACAGACCCCTCAAGACCATTGTCCAGACTGGGTGATGAACTCTTCACATGCCAGGCTGGGTCCCCAGACCCCTCACACGTCAGGCTGGGACACCAGACCCCTTTCACGCAGGTCTATGAGCTAGGTAACTGGAAAACAGGTCCTTGGTGGCCGTAGGTTGCAAAGCATGGCTGCAAGGAGCAGTGTCCACCCAAGGCAATGGCCAGCCAAACCACAGTGCCACGTATATGCATTAACTCCACCCCCCCGCCACAATTTGTTTATTGAACCACCCCCAACCAGCCCTGAGGCAAGAGGAGCCTGATTAAATTATTCTATTTTCCCAATAATGCACCTCTTCAGGGTCCCTCTCTGTACAATATACACGTTCAAAATCTTACGGGATGTTCCCTTAATGAGGAAAAATGACGCTTACATTTACGTAACCTATTGTCCATTCAATATGCCTTAAGGCTTGTAGTTCTGTCCTTTTAACTGTTAGCTGCATATGTCCAGTTAGTAGTCACCATTGGTGTGATCCTCCATGCGAATCCTGCAGTCATACTGATGGGCAGTTCAATGCATATTCAGCAGACTGACACATTGATCATGCAACCCTGGTGCAGTGCTTGCAGCCAGAACACTATGGGTGAAAAGACAGAAGAGTTATTGGTACCAGTAGGGGGAGTTCTCGCCCCTCTGATAAGATACATGTCAGTTTGCCATCCTGAGAAAGGATGGTTGCAGGAATAGGTATCTTACCTGGCTTACGATACCATACTTTATCTGCTAATACTGTTAGATCTGTAGGTTCTACATGTAACAGTATAGGGGAACACATAATTGGCCATAATGATAATACAAAGGTGCCCTTTGGAATAGAGTGCTCAGCTGATCCAGGCCATGTTACCTTTACTCAAGGAGGGCAGGTACTTGTCACCCAAGGTGAAACTTGCAAGCCTTCCTCTAATCCTTTTCCCCAAGGCCCTATTAAACTTACCCAGCATATATGGGGGGCTTTTATTCTCCAAGTCGATTCGCATTGTACTGCCTGTCCCTGTTGCAAACAGGTTGGGGCTGGTAAAAGAATATTTCCATTCTTGCCATATCCTGGCTTCAAAAGCTTATCTTTAGTAGTGATTTGCAGGTATATAGGTGCTGCAGCCCCATGCAACAGAGCTTCCACTGGAGAGGGGCCGCCCTTTCAGGGACTCTAATTTAGAATTCAGTCGGCCATAACTGCCATGTACACCCCTTCAGGGAGAGGGTTGGGTAGAAAGACTTAGTCCCTTTTCCTTTTTTTCCTTCTAAATTTTATTTTATTTTGTCAATATAAAATGTGGTTGATTATTGTGGCCAATTACCAAAACCTCCCTCCCTCCTCTCTCAACCCCTCCCCCCTCCCTCCAAACAATGTCCTTTCTTTTTGCTTGTAGTATCAACTTCAAGGAACTGTATTGTTATGTCTTCTTCCCTCTCCACCCCCCAGGTTTTATTGTGTATTTATTCATTTATTTTTAGCTCTCACAAATAAGTGAGAACATGTGATATTTCTCTTTCTGTGCCTGACTTGTTTCACTTAATATAATTCTCTCTAGGTCCATCCATGTCGTTGCAAATGGCAGTATTTCATTCTTTTTTTATAGCAGAGTAGTATTCCATTGCATAGATATACCACATTTCTGTATCCACTCATCTGATGATGGACATTTGGGCTGGTTCCAACTCTTAGCTATTGTAAAGAATGCTGCAATGAACATTGGAGAACAGGTATACCTTTGACTTGATGATTTCCATTCCTCTGGGTATATTCCCAGCCGTGGGATAGCTGGGTCATATGGTAGATCTATCTGCAACTGTTTGAGGAAAATCCATACCATTTTCCATTGAGGCTGCAACATTTTGCAGTCCCAACAACAATGTATGAGAGTTACTTTTTCTCCTCAACCTCGCCAGCATTTATCATTCACAGTCATTTGGATATTAGCCATCTTAACTGGGGTGAGATGGTATATCAGTGTGGTTTTGATTTGCATTTCCCGAATGCTGAGTGATGTTGAGCATTTTTTATGTGTCTGTTGGCCATTCGTATATTTTCCTTTGAGAAATACCTATTTAGCTCCTTTGGCCATTTTTTAATTGGGTTTCTTTTTTTTTTTTTTTTTTTTTGTAATGTTGTTGCAGTTCTTTGTATGTTCTGAATATTAATCCTTTGTCAGATGTATATTTGGCAAATAATTTCTCCCACTCTTCTGGGTATTTTTTCACTCTGTTGATTGTTTCTTTTGCTGTGCAGAAGCTTTTTAGTTTGATATAATCCCATTTATTTATTTTCCCTTTGGTTGCCTGTGCTTTTGGGGTCATATTCAAGAAGTCTGTGCCCAGTCCTACTTCCTGAAGTGTTTCTCCTGTTTTCTGTAAGAAGTTTTATTGTTTCAGGGTGTATATTTAATTCTTTATTCCCTGTTGAGTTGATTTTAGTAGATGGTGAGAGGTATGGGTCTAATTTCATTCTCCTGCATATTGATATGCAGTTATCCCAGCACCATTTGCTGAAGAGGCAGTCTCTTCTCCAGTGTATAGGCTTGTTGTATTTACAAAGATCAGATGGCTGAAGGTGTGTGGGTTGAATTCTGGATTCTCTATTCTATTCCCTTGATAAGTGTGTCTGTTTTTATGCCAGTACCATGCTGTTTTGGTTATTATAGCTTTGTAGTATAGTTTAAAGTCAGGTAGTGTTATGCCTCCAGTTTTATTTTTTTTTTGCTCACAATTGCTTTGGCTGTGCATGGTCTTTTGTTATTCCATATAAATGTCTGGGTAGTTCTTTCCATTTCTGAGAAAAATGTCCTTGGAATTTTGATGGGGATTGCATTGAATTTGTATATCACTTGGGTAAAATGGGCATTTTCATGATGTTGATTCTTCCAATCCAAGAGCAGGGGTTAACTTTCCATCCTCTTGTATCCTCTCTAATTTCTCTCAGCTGTGGTTTGTAGTTCTCATTATAGAGATTTTTCACATCCTTGGTTAACTCTATTCCTAAGTATTTTATTTTTTTGTTGGCTATTGTAAATGGGCAAGCTTTCTTGATTTCTCTTTCTACATGTTCACTATTGGACAATAGAAATGCTACTCATTTTTCTGTGTTGACTTTGCATCCTGCTACTTTGCTGAAATCATTTATCAACTCCAAGATTTGTTTTGTAGAGGCTTTAGGCTGTTCAATATATAGGATCATGTCATCTGCAAACAGGGACAGTTTGACTTCATCTTTTCCAATCTGGGTGCCTTTTATTTCCTTCTCTTCTCTAATTGCTCTCACTAGCACTTCCAACACTATGTTGAATAGATGTGGTAAGAGTGGGCATCCTTGTCTAATTCCTGTTCTTAAAGGAAAACCTTTCAGCTTTTGTCCATTCAGGATGATATTGGCAGTGGGTGTATCATATATGGCTTTAATTACATTCAGATAATTTCTATCTATACCTAACTTATAGAGGGTCTTTGTCATGGAAAGGGTCTTTGTCATGAATGAGTGTTGGATTTTATCAAATGCTTTTTCGGCGTCAATAGAGATGATCATATGGTCCTTGTGTTTGATTTTATTGATATGGTGTATCACATTTATTGATTTGCGTATGTTGAACCAACCTTGCATCCCTGGGATGAATCCCACTTTATCGTGGTGAATAATTTTACATATGTGTTGCCATATTCTGTTAGCTAGTATTTGATTGAGGATTTTTGCATCTATATTCATCAAGGATATCAGCCTGTAGTTTTCTTTTTTAGTTGTATCTTTACCTGGTTTTGGTATCAGGGTGATGTTTGCTTCATAGAATGTGTTTGGGAGAATTGCCTCTGTTTCAAACTTTTGGAATAGTTTGTAGAAAATTGGTGTCAATTCCTCTTTGTTTGGCAAAATTCTGCTATGAATCCATCTCGTCCTGGGCTTTTCTTTGTTGGGAGCTGTCTGATAACAGTTTCAATCTCCTGTATTGTTATTGGTCTGTTCAGATTGTCTACATCTTCTTGGCTCAGTTTTGGTAGCTTGTGTGTTTCCAGAAATTTATCCTTTTCCTTGGAAGCTTGTGTGAGTCCAGAAATTTATCCATTTCCTCCAGATTTTCGAACTTGTTGGCGTATAGCTGTTTATAGTAGTCTCGGATGATTCCTAGTATTTCAGTTAGGTCAGTTGTAATATCACCTTTTTCATTTCTAATTTTTGTTATTTGGATCTTCTCTCTTCTTTGTTTTAGTTAGCCATGCTAATGGTTTGTCAATTTTATTTATCTTTTCCAAAAACCAACTTTTTGATTCATTGATCTTTTGTATTGTTTTTTGGGTTTAAATTTCATTAAATTCTGCTCTGATCTTAATGATTTCTTTCTGTCTACTAACGTTGGGTTTGGATTGTTCTTGTTTTTCTAGTTCTTTAAGGTGAAGTATTAGGTAGTTCACTTGCCATCTTTCCTTTCTTCTGAAGTAAGCATTTATGTGATAAATTTTCCCCTTAGTACTGCTTTTGCAGTATCCCACAGGTTTTGGTATGATTTATGATAATTTTCATTTGCTATAATAAATTTTTTGATTTCTTCTTGGACCCAAAGGTCATTAAGGAGAATGCCATTTAATTTCCATATGTTTGCATAGTTTCCAGGTTTTTGTTTGTTATTGATTTCTAATTTTAACCCATTGTGGTTTGAAAAAATGCATGGGATAATTCCAATTTTTTTGAATTTGTTGAGACTTGATTTGTGGCCTGAAATGTGATGTATTTTGGAGAATGATCCATGTGCTGATGAGAGAAATGAATATTCTGAAGTTGTTGGATGGAATGTTCTGTAGATATCTGCCAAGTCCAATTGGTCTAGAATGTTGTTTAGATCTTGTGTTTCTCTGCTGATTCTTTGCCTAGATGATCTGTCCAATATTGACAGTGGGGTATTCAGGTCCCCTACTATTATGATATTACTGTCTATTTACTGCTTATGTCTAATAGAGTTTGTTTTATAAATCTGGCTGCTCCGACATTGGGTACATATATATTTATGATTGTTATGTCTTCTTGATGGATCAATCATTTTATCAGTATGTAGTGGCCCTCATTATCTCTTTTTGTGGTTTTTAGTTTAAAGTCTATTTTATCAGATATAAGAATAGCTACTCCAGCTCGTTTTTCATTTCTGTTTGCATCGTAAGTCTTTTTCCATCCTTTCACTCTTAGTCTATGTCAGTCTTTATGGGTGAGGTGGGTCTCTTGAAGGCAGCATATAGTTGGGTCCTCCTTTTTAATCCAGTCAGCCAGTCCATGTCTTTTGATTGGGGAATTAAGCCTTGTACATTAAGAGTTCTTATTAAAAACTGTTGATTTAATTCTAGCATTTTATTGATATTTGTTTGGATGTCTTAGGTGTCTTTGTTCTTTTCTTTCTGATTTACTGTTTGTTTTCTGTATTAGTTGGGTCCTTGGTTTGTAGATAGCCTTTTTGTTTGTTTGTTTTCTCTTCATGAATGCCATTTTTATTATACTAGTGGGTTTGGTTTTTCTTGGGTTTTTATGGCAGTGGTAGTTATTTTTCAAATACCAAACTCAGTACTCCCTTGAGAATTTCTTATAAGGGTGGTCACATGGTAGTGAACTTCTGCAGTTTTTATTTCTCTTAGAAATATACTATTTGCCCTTCATTTTGGAAGGATGGCCTTGTGAGGTAGAGTATTCTTGGCTGGCAATCTCTGTCTTTCAGTATTTTGAATATATCATCCCATTCCTTTCTGGCTTTTAGGGTTTCTGATGAAAAGTCTGATGTTAGTCTGATTGGAGCTCCCTTATAGGTGATTTGACGCTTCTCTCTTGCAGCTTTTAAGATTCTCTCTTTGTCTTTGAGTTTACCAATTTGACTATAACATGTCTTGGAGAAGAACTTTTTGGGATGAATACATTTGGGGATCTTTGAGCTTCCTGAATCTGAAGATATGTGTCTTTTCTAATAACTGGGAAGTTTTCTGCTACTATTTTGTTGAATATGTTTTCAATGCAATCTCCTTTTTCCTCCCCTTCTGGAATACCCAAGACTCAGATATTTGAGTGCTTAGGGTTCTCTGATTTCTCTCTTAGATTTTCTTCAATGTTTTAATTCTTTTTTCTTTTCTTTTCTTTTTTTCTTTTTGTCTGCCTGTGTTATTTCAAACAGCCCAACTTCAAGGTCAGAAGTTCTCTCCTCTACTTCTGCAAGAATGCTTATTAAACTCTGTTGTGTTTTTTATTCAACTGAATGAATTTTTCAGTTCAGCAAGCACTGCTACATTCTTTTTCAGGTCATTGATTTCCTTGTACAATTCTTCTTTCAGGTCCTGTAAACTTTTCCTCATTTCATCATGTTGTCTAGCTGAGTTTTTTTGTATCTCATTCAGTTTCCTTAGAATTATCACTCAAAATTCCTTGTCAGACATTTCAAGGGCTTCTTGTTCTTAGGATCTAGAGCTTGAGAGTTATCACCCTTTGGTTGTGCACTTTTTTGATTTTTCATATTTCTGGTATCTTTCCTTTGATGTTTAGTCATTGTGGCAGAGGGTTTCACAGTCCAGTGCTTTGACACTATTGTCTGGCTAGGATGCTGCTTGGATTGCCAAACTGATATGGCTACTTCAGTGTCTGCTCAGTTTGCCACTAGTGCCTTGTGTGTGTGGTTGCCTTATGTCTTGGGCCTCTCCAGGTAGCCACCTCTCTGATCAGCATGCACTTGGCCAGGCTGCTGGGTCATGTGCCGGCACCACAGTGTGTATGGTCTCTGTGGAGCTTCTGCCTCCCCTGCTGGACATCTCCCTGCTCTGTGTGCATTTGGACAGGCTGCTGGGTGACTAAGTCCCTTTTTTAAAAGGCCATTTTACCATTCAATCATTCTCACTGCCTGTGGATGATATGGCAGATGTAACTTCCACTGAATGGACAACTGGGATGCCCACTTCTGAATCCCATGTCCAGTAAAGTGGGTTCCATTATCACTCTCTATGACTCCAGGCCAGCCATACATGGCAGTAAGGCTATTCAATACCTTCCAAGTGTTCACCTGGTCTGGGGCCTTACAATGCCATACAAACAGAAGAACAGTAGCCATATTGACAGCTGTGAAGAGGTATCTGAAATTCTCTGACCTTGTCAGTGGTCTGACAAAGTCCCCTTGTCATTGAGTCAGGGGCACCCTCCCTCGAGTTATTTGTCCATCTGTATGGGACACCCACCAGTGGTGTGGCCTCTCTTTAGCACACCCTCGACAAGCATGACAGGCATTCACTACATCTTCCTATTTTATGGGCAGGTCCCATCTTTGCGCCACCATCCACATGGTTTTATTACCAGCATGTTGCATTTGTCAGTGTAACTACTGGGCTACATCAGTAGCTGGGGGTCTCTCCAGCCATCTTACCTTAGCCAAGGCGTCAGCTTCAACATTGCTTGGACTAGCTAAGGGGAAGTGTCCTGTGACATGGAAAGAGTTACTTCTTTCTCATGTCCTATTTCCTGTAACTCTTGCCACATGGCTTGTCCGCAAGGTGTTACTGACCTACCATCCACCGTTGATAATTCCAAGTAGAAATCCAAAGGGTTAAATCTTCGTACACAGCCTAGCTGTCAGTACAGATGGTTAGGGGACAAGGCTCATTTTTTTTATCACCATTCATACTGATCTCAATTCAGCGCATTGACTGCTTTTCCCTGTGCCATTTTCATACCACATGGTATCTGTTGAGGGCTGGACAGCAACAGCTGTCCACGATGCTGAAGTTCCCATGCTAGAGCCATCTGTATACCAAGCTTACTCTGTGATAGGTCCCTGTCCCTCATGGAAAGGTGTAGCCTCCACGGGTAACTGTTGTGTCAAAGTTTCCTCCACAACCTCTACTGGGCTTAGCACAGTTTGCAACTCTTTGGACAGAGGACTTGTTGACACCATGCTCCTTTGTTCTATATATGCTCCCCATTTAGACAAAATGGGTGTCTGAGCTACACCTGTTTTAGGGTTGGTTGCCCATGTGTGCAGCCCACCTATTATGGAGTATGTCATCCTTACTAGGACTTTGGCAGTTCCTGTGATAGCTTCAGTGGCTATCAAGGCAGAATACACAGCTGCTATCTGCTTTTATATTAGGGTATAATGCACTTCAGCACCCTTCCCGAGCTGAGACCAGAATACTACAGGAGTGTGGAATCAGTCTTGTCTCTGCCACAAACCCCATCCTATCCCCTCCTGGGTTATATGTACATCTAAGTCAAATGGCTTAGTGGGGTCGGCCAATTGTAAAGCTTGTACTTGCTGTATTGCCCTTTTTGTAGCTTGTTCTACTTCCTCAGTACAATTTCAGAGGGCTCCTTTCTTTGTCAATGCATATAGTGGGCATGCCATTTGAGCCATATGGGGTAAAAAGCTCTCCAATACCCCAAAAGTAACAAATATGTCTGTAGCGGAGCTATCGTTGTGGGTCAAGAATATGCCTGTATCTTATCTATAATAGATTCTGGGATGACCCTCGTCTTGCCTGACCAGACCACTCCCAGGAATTTGGCTGACATCCCAGGTCTTTGCACTTTGGCTGTTTTCACAGCCCACCCACATTGTTCCAAATGACTTAGCAGCATTTTAGCTGCCTGGGTTAAATCTGCAAAAGAATCAGAGTTTAGTAACACATCATCAGTGTAGTGGAACACTGTAACTGTGCTGTTCCTAGTCCACCTGGCTAGGTCCCCAGCCACCAAACCATGACAGATGGTTGGGCTATGCAGATAACCTTGGGGCAATACTTGAAAGTTCCACTGTCTTCCTTCCCATGTGAAGGTAAACTGATCTGGGTTATCAGCCAAGATTGGAATAGAGAAAAAAAGCATTTGCAAGGTCCAATATATAATGATAAGTCCCCAGCTGAGTCATTAGCTTATCCATCAAGTCGTGACCTGAAGACACAGCTGCATGCAAAGGAGACACTACTTTGTTTAGTTCTCAGTAGTCTACGGTCATTCTCCAGGTACCATCATGTTTCTTCACTGACCCTACCAGAGCATTAAGTGAGCTGTCAGCCAAATGAATAATGCCAACTTTCTTTAATTCCAATATAGTGGCACTTATCTCTGCATGTCCTCCCAGTAGACAATACTGCTTTATATTAAATACAACTTTTGGTTTGGGTAACACCTGTGGGTCTTGGCAAATCCTAGTAACACAGGCTTTACTGTTCATATTCACAGCCCAAACTCTCCAACTGTTGTTTGCAGGTGCAAACCATAAAGACATCCATACCCAAGATGTATTCAGCTATGGGGGATATATAAACAGTATATACATGAGGGGGTAATCTTCCTATGGCCAACGGCAATGACACAGCTTTGACTTCAATAGTAGATCCTCCATAGCCATCTGTATGAACTGTGGTCCCTGGAAACTTATCTGGATTGCCATATATCAGGCTAAATTCTGTGCCTGTATCCACCAATGCCAAAACATGTGGCACATTTGTCCTTGACCAATATATTGCCAATTCAACATGAGGCCTCTGGTCCTCACCTGCCCCTAAATGACGAGTACCTTAGTCTGCTCCCTAATCAGAATGAAACAGTTCATCTGCCTCCTCGGGAGCAACCATAAAGTCCTTTAAATCCACTAACCGTAATTTGCTGTTTCCAGACGTTTGGTAAAATGCTGTTCAGGGTTCAATTGCTGTCACAAAGCAGACAGGACTGCATTTGGCTGCTGGTCAATTTTCTTTTTATCAACTCCTTCTGCAAGCAAGTCAGGCCACATCTGCTTATGGCTAGTCTTGCTTGGTCCCTTCAGGATAAAATCCTGAGCATTTCTTGGGCTTTGGTCTTAGCCACCTTTCATACCCCTTTTGCTCTACTTCCCCCAAGCTGGCTATCATGGTTGTTACCTCATGTATAGGAAGAACAAGTATGGGGCCAGTATGGCCATCAGTCACCCAAAGGACATTGATAGGGCACTTTGCAGCACTATGTCTCTCACACTGCCTGTAAAGTTCTCATCATCCAGGCCACAAGTGTTCACCTTAAACATGAAGTGCTGCATCCCCAGCTCTTGAATGATTTGGACCAGCTCAGCATACATTTCCCATTTCCTAACAATCTTGAGCAGTCCTCCAGCATTTGTCCACATGGTTCAGGCAGCTGCATTCACCGAGTCCATCAAGAATGATTAACTCATCCTTATGCATATCTGTGGCTATTCTGCAGCCACTGCCTTAGGGGTGGGTATATGGTGATGGAAGCCAATTTTTCCATCTCCTCACCAGAGCGTACCACACTATCCACCCCTAGGGCCCATAACCACAGCAGCCAAGCAGCCAGTTGTCCCCAGGTTTCTACCTGAACTGTCTCCTCTTGTCAGCCAGTTCAACCTGGGTATAAGGGACATAGGTGGTAAACTGGGTCACCTGTGGATCATCCACTGGTTGTCCATCTGGTCCCATAGGCTGCTCATGCCTCAATTTCTCATACACAACAGGTCATGCCTGGAGACACACAGTTTCCCCCAACTTGCCACGGGTTGGTCGTCTTCCCTGGTGTGAGGGGCAGGAGTAGCCAGTCAGTGAATGTCATCCTCCAGGACATTTATCTGTACTTCCAACAACTCTGCTTTCTGCCACAAATCTTGATCAGTTTGCAGTGTAGTGAGCAGCAGCCAGGCTCCAGTCAGCAGAAAAGTGGCCACCAGGTACCACATGCTCAAGGACAGCCACATTTCCTCCCCTTCCTAAGGGGTTTTGCATTGTAGCATCTGGTTTATGTTTCCTTGCAGTACAGTGTGCAGCCACGAGATCCTGGTCAACAGGAAAGTGGCCATAGGGCAGAGCATATTCAAAAGTAGCCACATTTCCTCCTTTTCCCTAGGGCTTTCAGCTCCCGTACCTGCTCAGAATCCTGCCAACTATGCCAATTGTTGAGCTCTTTACCTGCCCATAATCCTGCCAACTGGGACAATTGTCAAGCTAGGACTGGGTCTGGAGCTCACAGACCCCTCAAGCCCATTCACAGACTGGGTCACAAACCCTTCACACACCAGGGTGGGTCCCCATACCCATCACATCTAGGTTGGGTCACCAGACCTCTCACACTCAGGTGTATGAGCTAGGTAACTGGCAAACAGGTCCTTTGAAGCCGTAGGTTGGAGAGCATGGCCGCACACAGAGGACAGCCTGAAGCAGATGCCAGCCAAGTCAGGCGAGGGGGCCTGATTAAATTATTCTATTTCCCCAAAATCTTGTTATTATTTTTAATTATTGTTACTTTCACCTTTTAGTCCCGTTTTATCATTCTCGGTTTTCAATATGTATATATTAATTGGTTGACTTTGTTCCAATTTTTCATTTATTTTATACTTGTAAATTTTCTTACCGGTTTCTGATCTATATTCTGTATCTGAAATTTTATTATTTTATTATTACAGAAGTTTGAACTTTTATGTTCACTGGGTCTTAAAGTTCCTTTTTAATATGCTATATTTTTATTTTACACCTATTAAATTTATCATTTTTGTGTACTTTTTTTACTTTTAATTAATATATTTTAATATTATCTCTTTTTGCTTATATTTACTTTACAGATTAATCTCCATTACAATTTGATTTTATACTAAATAGAAAGTGGGACCATAGGGATAGGATTTGTGGGGATATGCCACATCATAAACAGGAAATAATTTCCTTCCTCCAAACTGCCTCAGTAACTATTTTTCTGGCACAAATAATGAATAGCCTAGCCTTTTAAAGATTACTCATAAAAACTTTGACCAAGGTGAATACAGACACCCACAAGTTAACCTACTCCAGGACAATCACTTTCCTCTCTGTGCAAATATCAAGAAAACTGTACTACTTAAAATTGCAGACTATCCAGGATTTATATGAGAAACATCTTGATACAATATTCAAAGTCTCCAATTTATTCTGTGAACACATGAAGGCTCAAGCCTAACTTTGAAAAGGAAACAGATCTTGTTAAATGCCAAATAGGTATTTGTTGGACATAGTAATACATAATGTCAGTCTACCTTTAAAGTATTTTAAGTATGGTTATTCTTGCTTCTCATCAGGGTTATAGTAAAGATGATTTTAAAATATTTAACAAGTAGGATAGCATATGCAACAATCAGGCTTGGGCATTGGTCTATTATAACAGCTACTGTACTAAAAAATCAGCATAACTTTTCTAGTGTGCACTGACTGCCTGAACCCTATAACCTCCTTCTGAAAATAAAATATAAACTGGCTTAGAATTTCATTGGTAAGAAGGAATATAATTTGTATCTCTGAAGAACAACCTTACTTATGAAGATAGTTATGGGACAAACTGAATTAATCCAGAAGGTGAAGACTAAGAAAAAAGACCTGTCTACACAGCCCTGAAATTTTGGGATATCCTCTGGAAAAGTTTTAAAGAGACAGAAGGTAAATAAGCCCAGCCTCTTCTAATACTTTTGGTCCTACAAGAACAAGATGCTGTTCTACAAAAGTTGGAGTCCATGAAGAGTCATATATAGCAGTGTCTAAGATTTCATGTAGTTATTTTTCCCCATCACTTTTTTTTATAGGATCCAAAGTTGGAGTAAACTCCCTCTCCTTGAAGGCACTAACTCAACTATTATTCAATGAGATGCAAATAATACTTCTTATCTAGCCTCACAAAGTACCATAATCCACAGCATTCTCATGAGATATGTGCATCCATTTACCAAAGTGACAACCTTTGAGAATCTTTCTTTTCTCAACTTTCTCCATAAATCCCAACCACTATCCTATTTCTAAGACTTATATATACTCTAATGAGCTTGGTTTGCCATCTACAAGGCAGGCAGCTACACCAAAAAAGTACAAAAACATGTAGTGATTGAAGTAAGTCTTCCTTCATGCCTGCCTCAGTTCTCCAAAAATCATGTTCTACATATTTATAAAATTATGCATATATGTATATGGAATGAAAAAGAGGCACTCACAAATTAACATTGATGCATACATATTGATACATATGGGGCACATAAATGATACAATAGAATATATTTATATAACTTCCTTTTCCCAAATAGAAATATGAGTGACTGTTTTCCATAAAAGTTCATATTAGATTTCCTATACTTTTTAATGGATTCATATAATTTTGTAGTCTAGATGTACTGTGATGGTTCATTATGTGTGTAAATGTGGCTAGGCTATTACACCCCATTGTTTGTTCAAACATTGGTCTAGATGGATGTTGCTGTAAAGATATTTTTAGTTGTGATTGGTCTTTAAATCAGTAGACTTTGTGTAAAGCAGATTACCATTCATAATGTAGGTGGGCTTTATCCAATCAGTTGAAGACATTAAGAAAAAACCTGAGGTCCTCACAAGAGAAAGGAATTCTGCTTCCAGACTTCCTTAGAACTCAAAACCAAGCACTAGTCCTGCATGCCAAGCCTGATGTAGCCACAGGCCCATGCTTGCATGAGCACCAGAGGGGCCCAACCACCAACTGAACAGGAATCAAGGCAGTCCACCACACATTCAACTGCATTGATACAAGAAGAGACACAAGCAGAGCCTACAAATAGAGGAGAAATTATTTCCTCTCATAGCCCACTCCACAGTAATAGAAGAAATGAGTGCCCTACCAGATGACCAAGCATCAATGAAAAAAATAATAGAACTACAAATAAACAAGAAAATATGACACCACCAAATGGATATGGTAATTCTCGAGTAACAGATCTCAAAGAGCAAGACATACTTGAGATGTCTGAAAAGGAATTCTGAGCACTGATCTTAAGAACACTCAAAGACATAAGAGAAGAATCAATTAGAAGACCCAATGAAAGAAGAAAACATGTCCAGGATATGAAGGAGGAATTTACAAAGAGATTAATACCTTAAAAGAGAGTGTAACAGAACTAGAACTGAAGGATTCACTCAATGAAACAAAAAACAGAACAGAAAGCTTGAGTAGCAATCTAGAACAAGAAGAAGTAATTTTAGTATTCAAATATGGTCTTTTTGAAATAACCAGAAAGAAAGAAAGAAAAAGAAAGAAAGAAAGAGAAAGAAAGGAGAGAGAGAGAGAAAGAAAGAAAGAGAGAAAGAAAAGAAAGAGAGAGAAAGAAAGAGAGAGAGAGAGAAAAGAAAAAAAGAATTTTAAAAAGTGAAGAAAATTTAAGATAGCTAACAGACAACCTCAAGGGCACAAACACCTGAATGATAGGTATTCCGGAAGGGGAGGAGAGAGGAAAAGGCATTCAAAGAAGTAATAACAGAAAACTGCCCAGGTAAGGGAGAGATGCAATACTTCCTTTTCAGGAAGCCCAAAGGGCCACAAACAGATTAATTCCAAAAAGTTCCTCTCCAAGATACATAATAGTCAAACTGACAAAATTCAAAAACAAAGATAGAATTCTAAAATAAGCAAGAGAAAAGCATCAAGTTACCTATAAGGGATTCCCCATCAAACTAACAGCAAATGTCTCAACTGAAACTTTATAGGCCAGAAGAAATTGGGATGATATATTCGAAATACTAAAAGAAAAAAATTACCCACCAAAAATTCTTTACCCAGCAAGGTTATCCCTCAGATATGAGGAGGAAATAGTGTATTTCCCAGACAAAAAAAAAAAAAAAAAAATTATGGGAGATCACTACCACATGACCAGTCCTGCAAGAAATTCTCAAAGGAATCCTGCATCTGAAATCTGAAAAATGATAATCACTATCACAGATTCACAAGAAAGAGCAAAACCCACCATTAAAATCAAAATACAAACAAGATAGAGAAAGAAGCTAAATCATGTCACCTCAAAAATTCAACTAACATTGAAGATGAAAAGTAAAAAGTGTTGAAAGAAACAAATAACATTTAAAACATCTAAACAAAAAGCAATATAATGACAGGAGTAAAGCAATACTTGTCAATAACAACCCTAAATGTAAATGGATTAAACTCCCCATCCAAAGGCACAGACTAACTGATTGGGTTAAAAAGCTAGACCCAACTGTATATGCTGTATTCAAGAGATCCACCTCACCTATAAAGACACACAGACTAAAAGTGAAGGGCTAGAAAAAGATACAACATACAAACGGAAACCAAAAATGAGCAGGAGTAGTGATTCTTAGATAAAGTAGTCTTTAAGCCAAAAGCCATAAAAAGAGACAAAGAAAGCCATTATATAATTATAAAGGAATCTATCCAGTTTTAAGATATAACAATCATGAATATGAATGCACCCAACACTGGAACACCCAGATATGCAAAGCAAACACTCTTACAGTTTAAAAAAAAAGGGATGGACCCTAATATAATAACAGTGGGTAACCTGAACACCCCTCTCTCAGCAATGGACAGATCTTCCAGACAAAGAATCAACAAAGAAACAGGATTTAAACTATACCTTAGACCAATTGGACCTGGCATACATCTACAGAACATTTCATCTAATAACTACAGGATACACATTGTTCTCATCAGCACATGGAACATATTTGAAAATAGACCACATGTCAGGTCACAAATTAAGTATCAGCAAATTTTTTAAAAGAATGTAATCATTCCAAGTACTTTTTCAGACCGCAGTGGATTAAAACTGGAAATCAGTAAAAAACAATATTCTGAAACTACTCAAGTTCATAGAAACTAAGCAACAGACTCCTGAATGACTTATGGGTCCAAGAAGAAGTTAAACAAGAAATCAAAAAAAATCTTGAAACTAACAACAACAACAAAAAGATATATCATACCAAAACCTGTGGGATACTGCAAAAGCAAAACTAAGAAAGAAGTTTATTGAAGTAAGTGCTTACATCAAAAGAATAGAAAGAGTTCAAATGAATGACCTAACACAACACTTCAAAGAACTATAAAAAAAGCAACAATCCAATCTTAAAAGTAGTAGATGGAAAGAATTAATTAAGATCAGGGAAGAAATAAATGAAATAGCGACACAAATAAGTGCTATGAAAGATCAATGAAGCAAAAAGGTTTATTTCGAAGAAAATAAAATAGATAAACCATTAGCTAGGTTAACAAAAAGACAGAAGAAGAAGGAGGAGGAGGAGGAAGACCCAAATAATAAAAATAAGAAATGAAATAAATGCATTACAACTGATACCACAGAAATACAAAGAATCCTTAGAGATTATTATAAACCACTATATGCTGGAAAAAAAAAAAAAAAGAAAAGAAAACTTGGAGGAAATAGGTAAATTTCTGGACACATAAAACTACCAAGACTGAAATAAGAAGCAATGGAAAACTTGAACAGAGCAAGAATAAGCAATGAAATTGAAAAGGTAATCAGCAACCTCCCAACAATGAAAAGCCCAGGACAGGATGGCATTTTCAATTGAATTCTACCAAACTTTTTTTTTTTTCATTAAATTTTTATTTTATCAATATACAATGTATATGATTATTATGGCCCATCACCGACACCTCCCTCCCTCCTCCCTCTCTCCCCTCCCACTCAAGAATGTCCTTTCTGTTTGTTTGTTGTAACAACTTCAAAAAGGTATAGTTGTTATATCTTCTCCCCCCCCCCCGGTTTTTTTTTGTTGGT